>NW_022990342.1:222500-372610 GCF_902827175.1 Gymnodraco acuticeps | reverse complement strand
ATCTCTAGTTTGATGATGGATTAAATCACCTAATTGATCACAGGCCAACATTGTGACTAAGAGCTGCTTTAGTGAAGGACAGCCCGAGTAAAAAAACATGTCTCTTTTCCCAGGAAACACTCGAGTGGACTGAGCCCGGATCTGAGACTGGGCTTAATCCTCGTCTGGAAAATCAGCTGGCACTCTCTTCAGACACAATGCTTGATTCTGTTCACAACACGGACAAGTCTATTTACTGTGTGTTTAAATGTTCTATGTTGGTGCAAAAGGATTCTTGGTAGGGTCACATTTGTTTTACTTTTGTCCAAATCTGACCAAAGTCATGAACAAAAGCTTTGTAAACGTTACAGTAGTAGTACCTGTTAGGGAATCATTTGCTTAGGTATTCAACCTTCGACCCAGTTCATCGTTTTCTCCTCTCACTGTCTCCTTTCTCACGGCATAGTTCTACGGCCTTGGGTATTGCTGCCATCTCTCTTAAGGGGGAGCAGCTTGGGCGCATTGTTGTTGCCAGTCTATGACAGATTACAAGCCGCCATGAGGTAGTTTACTGTTCAGGGACGTAGGTTCCCTGGCGCACATTCTTGTCTATGGACGACAGCTCTAGTTAGATTCAGGGTCCATATTTGTTTAGTCTCGCTGATAAAGAATGTTGATTATTACACTCTGAACTATTTAAGACCTCGATCTGCAGAAGAGTTCTTCAGAATTGGTTTGGCAACCGCTGTCTCAACTCGTGACGCACCACCTGTTTTGTCAATTCTCCGGCCGTAACTCCAAATAAACCGCCAGTGTTTGCCATCAAAGCTCCAGCTCTCCTCGTTCCTCTCCGAGTCCTGGGTTGCAGTCGAATAGTCCAAAAATCAGCTCCTATCGCCTATCCCATGACTTCTGTGTGAAACGTCACAGGGTTAAGGGATAGTGGATAGGAGAATTCAAAAGGACTTAGGAGAAGAGACTGCGGTACTTTAGAGCAGGGGTTCCCAACCTTTATTGTGCCAAGGACCGGCAGATACATTAAAAAAAAATCGCGGAACAGTTGTCAATTTTAACTGATTTGAATATTTGGCAACAGAGACTAATTATTTAACAGCCTGAAGAAATACCAATATGCATCCAAAACATATTAACAACGTTTAAAACCAGGATACAATTAAAACAAAAAATTAGGACCGCTTTACAAATATATAATATAATATAGCCTAATATAGGTGGCAACAGTGGCTAAATTGTATGTAACAGCCTGAACAAATAATAGAACAATATGCATCCAAAACATATTAACAAAGTTTAAAACCAGGATACAATTAAAACAAATTAGGACCACTGTACACATATTGATATAACTGAAATGTCAGTGAGACCCCTGGGCTTGTTTGCCAGCCATAATAACGTCATACCGGGGCGTTCGTTCCGGTGCACTCCGACAGCATTTAGCACTACATCGAGATTAAGATGAAACTTCTTTTGGGAACACCCACCTATGGAGTTGGCCAGATGTGTGTAAATTACTGTTCATGGTAATTTGAAAACAAATGCCGTTGTTGGACACACACACACACCGAATACACACACACAGTGCAGCTGAGCAGAGCACATATCCACACACATCATGCGCCTTTGTGACCGGACATTTCCTTCATACAACGAGTAATAGGGGGAATAATCGGGCCGTTCGAGTGTGAGTGTGTGTGTGTAGAGGTGTGTGTGTGGTTGAAACGTAGCAGCCTGCAGTGGGGAACACAGTGAAGGCGGGTGTGTCGCGCTGGTGCTGCACTTCTCAGAGGCTGCCTCCTGATGCTGCAGCCATTTCTTGAAGTGAAGGAGGTTTTACAAATAAAAAAATAGCTCACACCCTGCCGCAATGTCCATTAAAATGAAGTCCGAGTTCGAAATATATCTCAAATAATGTATGCACTGCCATTTCCCCACATAACATAACAGTCTGCGTTGAAACGGTTGTCTCCTGTGTGCTCCACTTCCTATTGGCGCACCGGTAACTTTCTCTGCGCACGAGAGGCTGAGACCTTATGCTAACCCATTTTGATTTATTTTGTATGTTTTGGATGAAATTATATGACTGGTATAGGCGCGAAAATGTAAAAAAAAAAAATGGACCGGGGGTTGGGAACCCCGGCTTTAGAGAATCCGACTGCACTTTCACTATCCGACGGGATGTCATTTTGTGCGTCTGCTGCTGTGGGGAAACCATGGAAACTACAGTTTTCTATACAGCGGACTACAACATGGATGTTTAATAAGAACGAGGGACTCATCTAGAGACTCTGTGCTCTGATGCTGTTGCTTTGCTTTATGAACGTGGACAACAGAGAAATATATTCTTCATGACCAAAGCTGGAATTGAAATAAAAAGGAAAGTGAAGCTTCTGCTCGTCACCCTCTCCCTCCGGTCCACATTAATACAAATGATCCCAATACGTATGAACTATGAAAAGATCTTAAAATCAATACAGATGTATTTATTATAAACGTTAGTCCTTCACATCTATCACTGTGTATATCACCATTCAAACATCTTTTAAAAGTTGAACAAACTCCACACAGCTCAGTAAAGGCTGTGAGATGTTGACTTTATTTGATCATTTCAGTAAAAACTAACGTTCATATTTCTCTTTTTGATTATAATACTGATGAACGTTCAGAACAAAGCACTTTGGCAACTTACCACATACGTTTTAAAAAGCTTAATAAGCACCGTAACTGATGATATAATTTCTCGGTCATAATCGGTTGTTTCCGTGAACGGCCGACTGTTGAGTGACGGCAAATGCTGCGGCTGCAAGGCATTGTGGGGCAGCATTTTCTCCTCTCCTTTCGGTTAGGGAGGTCCAGTGGTTCCTAAGCTAAAGGAGGTTATAAAGGAAGTTTGAAACCTCCTTTCCTTTCATCTACAGAATTGGAACGGCACTTATCATGGCTGCCAGTGAGGGACTTCCGGGTCATTTCACTCCGTTAGGAAGGTTCCTAAGCTAAATGGACTATTGGACTTCAGCCCTTCTCCATTGCTTCAGAAGTTTCCCCACAGTACCAAATTCAAGTAGATGTTTATACCGTAAAGCTCTTCTAATCATTACGTTACTCAAGTGAAAATGTTTGAACCCTTAAGTGTCACACATTAGAGCTGTAACAGTTAGTCGCTTTACATATTTTGTTATTCGATAAATTAAAGTACTTTTTCCAAAGCAGAAAATATGGGCTCAGAACAGTCTCATAATACACACATGCACACAGAAGGAGTCACACTTGTGTTTTTAAATGCACACACAAATGTGTTCTGTTTCATATGCATGTAAATAAAATACAAATACAGAAAAAGTTTTACATATGTATTTTTGATCCACACATATTTGTTTTCCGTTTGAATCCTCTGCACCTGCAAACACAACCCGCTTCCTGTGCACGGATCGCTGTGCATTCGTGTGTGGGTTTTTTGAGACTCCCCTGACGGCCAGCCGATTCGTACTTGTATTTTTTCTATCTATAGCCAATCAGATGTCTCCTTCATTCTAAGCCAATCACATGAGTGCGCCCCCACAAGGGTAGATTTCTTGCGTTCATGACGTAGCGCTTCATGTACGCATTTTGCGCAGTCCGGAGCTGACAGGTCCATGGAGCCTGCCTGCAGGCGCTAATCTCAGGACACCTCCACTCAGTACAGCGCCACTTTCCGAACAGGAAATGCACGCAAATACAAGCCTTTATATTATTAAGGTACAGCGTCACTTCCCGAACCATTGATGAATGCTTGTGTTCACAAACACGGCAGGCAAAACCGTTTTAAATGTGTGTTTCCTGTGTGGCGAATACAGCTGCTTTATTTATGTCTGCATGAAGTTGTTTTGAGTGTGGAGGGAGCAGCTACAGGTTAGCTTAGCCTAATCGATCAGTGCACTACGAAGCCAGTGCTAGACAGTGAACTGTCAACGGGGGGAGCCCCGCCGGTCATTATCGGCCGATATTCTTAATAGTTTGATCGGTGCTCTCTATAAAGGCCGATCAGGAGAGCTGGATCTGATCGATATGGACATAAACGCGAGTGAAGTGTAACCGGACGCGAGAGAGAGATCAGATCAGCTGCTGAGTCTGACGGAGACACGCAGCTCTGCATGATCACCTAAAGCTCCGCCCTCTGTTTAGCGAGCTGACCGGACAGCGTATATGAAGTGTCATGAACGCAAGAAATCTACCCTCGTGGGGGCGCGCTCATGTGATTGGCTTTAGATAGAAAAAATTACAAGTACGAATCGGCTGACCGTCAGGGGAGTCTAAAAAAACCCACACACGAATGCACAGCGATCCGTGCACAGGAAGCGGGTTGTGTTGCAGGTGCAGAGGATTCAAACGGAAAACAAATATGTGAGGATCAAAAATACATATGTAAAACTTTTTTCTGTATTTGGATTTTATTTACATGCATATGAAACAGAACACATTTGTGTGCTTTGAAAAACACAAGTGTGACTCCTTCTGTGTGCATGTGTGTATTATGAGACTGTTCTGGGCCCATAAGAAAATGCTGTTTTCAGGCCTCTCAAATTCTCTGTTTTATTCACATAAAGGTGAATATGTTCAGTGTAAGAAACTTTCGTGGACATTTTCATTATTTTATGCCAAGTCGAGAAAATGATCAGTAGATAAAATAATAATGAAAAAAGTTAAACGCAGAGTTTTCAGCATCACATCCTAAAAGAATACGAACGTAACTTCATTTCGTACTCCACGTTTTTCTAGGCAAGTGTACAGCATAACACACACACACACACACACACACACACACCAACACACACACACACACACACACACCAACACACACCACACACACACACACACACACACACACACACACACACACACACACACACACACACACACACACACACACACACACACACACACACACCACACACACACACACACACACACACACACACACACACACACACACACACACACACACACACACACACACACCTGTTTCCTGCCCCACAACTTCCCCTTTAAACCCAATCTGATCACATAGTTTAAGTTTCTTTTATCTTTGAATGAGGATGTAGCTTTTTCACTCTTTTAAAGCATGCTTTAAACATAGGATGCATTCTAGCGAGAGAAAGTGGAAAGAGTGTTAAAGTCTAATTGTACCACTGCCTCTGATTTATGGATGATTAATCACTCTTGCCATAATACACTTTTTTGTATTGCACCCAGATTACAAAGATGTTATGTTCGGGGGGGGGGGTGAATCATGCGTTGCTTATATGCAAAGCATTATGAAGCAACGAGTCAATAAGACACATGAACAAACTAAAGATACCCTTAGTTGTAACTGCTTTTATCAAATCAAAATAAAATAATAACTGTATCACTCAATGTCAAGCTAAACAAGTGTGATTAAAAACGAATTAAACATCTATAGATTACGAGATGCACTTGAACAGAGGTGGTAGAAGTACTCAGATCTTGTACTTGAGTAAAAGTAGAAGTACGTAGATCTTGTACTTGAGTAAAAGTACTCAGATCTTGTACTTGAGTAAAAGTACTCAGATCTTGTACTTGAGTAAAAGTACTCAGATCTTGTACTTGAGTAAAAGTACTCAGATCTTGTACTTGAGTAAAAGTAGAAGTACTCAGATCTTGTACTTGAGTAAAAGTAGACGTACTCAGATATTGTACTTGAGTAAAAGTACTCAGATCTTGTACTTGAGTAAAAGTAGAAGTACTCAGATCTTGTACTTAGTGAAAGTAGAAGTACTCAGATCTTGTACTTGAGTAAAAGTACTCAGATCTTGTACTTGAGTAAAAGTAGAAGTACTCAGATCTTGTACATGAGTCAAAGTAGAAGTACCAGAGTGTAGGAATACTCTGTTACAGTAAAAGTCCTGCATTCAAAATGTTCCTCAAGTGAAAGTAGAAAAGTATTGTCATCAAAATATAGTGAAAGTAACGACAGTAAAAGTAGTCGTTGTGCAGATTGGTCCATTTCAGAATAATATATATGATATGTTTTATAATGATTGATCATGAAAGTGTTCTCAAAGCTGGTGAAGGTGCAGCTAGTTTGAATGACTTTGTATACTGCAGGGTAGCTGGTGGATTTACTCCAGGTGGAACTAAAGTCTGATTCAACACTTGATTAGATTTCACATCATTCATCCACATCTGTGAAGTAACTAAAGGTATTAAATATATGTAGTGGAGGAAAAGTACACCATTTACCTCTGAACTATAGTGGAGTAGAAGTACAAAGTAGCATAAAATGGGTAATAGAATTCCCTAAGAATTGTAATTAACTACAGTATTTGAGTAAATGTACTTAATTACTTCACACCATTGCACATGAAGGCAACAGTTTGATAAGGTAATGTTTACTATCAGCATTAGCTAGCTAGCCATATCAAAATAGACTCAAATAATATTGTAAATAAAGCAATATTGAGTCGTTAGTGACAGAAAACCTTATGTAATAACCCCCTTTTTGTGGTTGTGTGTATGATAGCGGATATATATGGAAAAAGTCAATTCATTCATGGGTATTTATCCCCACGCCCTCCAGCAAATAGACGGAGCCCGGTGCTAGCTACTTCCAGCTTTAGCCGTTAGCTCTCACCTGTCCCTCGCTGACCGTGATAACTCCATCCTCTTTGGGTGATCAAAACGGCCCGAGTTCACAGTGTCCGAGTGGCCCTCGATTTTGTTTCAGAAGAACCGGTCTGGCGGTCTGAGGCCTCGAATGAATCTCGGCAGCCATGGTTTTTTATCCAGCAGTGTTTTTCCTTCAGCTTGTATTCTCCACAGTGAAGGAGGATCAGTGACACCCGGAGCCGTGTCAGCACTACCGTAAAGACTGTAGGATTACCGATGGAAGGGTTACCGTTAGTGGACTAGACATTACCGTAATGATGACCTGTACGATTACCGTAGTGACTGCCAAACCAGGGTTACCGTAGTGACTGGAGGGTTACCGTAGTGCAGGGGGTGTCAAACTCAAGGCCCGTGGTCCAAATCCGGCCCGCGACTGCATTTTATGTGGCCCGCAAGAGCTTGCAAAGAATATAATAGCCTACGTTCATTATTATACGGTTACTGCGCTCTTACAGAGGCATGTTGCCCATAAACTACATGTCCCACAATGCATCTCATTTATGACACTGAAGAGTCTTGCAATTATTTGCCCTAGACTTCTGCTTTTAGAGGTAGTTAAAGGTGGGGTAGGTAAGTTTGAGAAACCGGCTCGAGATACACTTTTTGTTATATTCCATGGAATGCTCTAACATCCCGATAGCAATGAATATCTGAAAGTGCTTTGACAAAAAATACATTAAAAAATGTAATCTGTGGAAGACGTAGGCTAGTACTGTAAAAAGCACGACCAATCATTTTAGCCAGCCCGGCTAAAATAACTGGATGGCCTACCTGCCTGTCAGCCTTCCATCTGTGCCCTCATTGGTCATGTGCGCGTTCGTGGTGTTGGAGGAGGGGCCTCTGTACGGAAGTGGCAGATTTGTTCCGGCTGTGTATTTTCCAAATTCTAGCGCACTCGAGCTGGTTTCTCCAAAATTACCTACCCCACCCTTTAATTATGAAGTTATTCCCTATACCCATAATAATCCAATGCAGAGGCATAATGTAATATCATACATTATTTATTTATATGTATTATATATGTATATATGTATATTTATAGTCTTAAAGTCAGGGCCCTCCCTGGCCAACTTGAGGCCCCACGCAAAGTTATATGATTAGCCTCTCTGTTTTGCGAGTTGTCAAATCGTGCCGCGCCCACACTAATTGCGCCGCATTTGTGCACCGCTTTTGGGCTGCAAGATGAGCCCCCCCCCGCAAGGTGAGGCCCCACGCAGTCTACAATTTTTGAAGGTGGCTTTAGGTACGAACTTTATGATATCTCTTTTACTCCACAACAATTTAGAACCAAATGTTCTGTTTACTCCATTACTTTTATTAGACAACATTAGTTAGTTTACAGATTTATATCTAATAATGTAATGACCACCCACTACCGACATGTCTGTAAGAAAGACACATTAGCAAGAATTCCATTAGAAATGAAGCTCAGCGCAAGTTCAACCAGGAAGACCTTCTTTACTCCATTCATTTACTATTTCTATGTTACTACTCTCTCTCATCTCTATAAGTGATCGTGGGCGTCACCTCCCAGTTTAACCAATCACTTCGCTCTATTCTCACAAGCCTATCATAGCGCTCCGCTAAACCTTTTAAATCTGCTCTCCCCCCTCTGACACCTGTTCATTTCAGGTGACTCGACGCAACCCTCCTCCACCCCTTTTTCACCTCCTGTCCCTCTGAATCCAGGGTCAAGCTAAGCCCCTCCCCTTCAGACCGACCCCCAACTATCCATTCACCAGGGTCTAGACCCCGGGGGTTTCATCGGATCGGTTCTCCCCTCCCGAATGATACTCCTGCACAACGGGGCCTAATCGCCCAAACTCCATTTACATTCATTTGTGTATTCCTGGCAATACATATGTATTCTTACAATCAAAACCGTCTGTCCTGATTGAAATACATATAGTTCTGTAAATAAATATAATTTTAAAAAGGTACTTGAACTCAATTTCTGTTTTTATATATAACAACTTCATGCTATAGCTTTATACTTCTACTTCACAACCAATTTGGAACAAGTCTATCCCAGAACCTTTTTCTAGCTGCACAAGTAAAACATTATTTAATTTAATTATCAACCAGTTATATTTTTCCAAAAATAACCATTTTGCAGTTAACACTTTTGGTACTTTGGGTGTATTTTAGGCTATTACTCAAGTGCTTTTTCATTTATTTAAGTAAAATACTAGTATGAATACAATGTGGGAAATGCAACAATATAATCATATATATTTAAGTTCAATAAACTATATTTGTCTGTTGATGAGATTGTGTTTGTGGAAGCTCAATATTCTGAAGAGGACCCTTTGTTAACAATAAAATGCTTTTGAATATTTTATCATAACTTGTTTTAGTCTAGACCTAAAATAAAATTGACAAAAATATGGAAAATAATGTGTTTTAAACAGGTTTGTGTAATAATATGTATCATTTGCTTAGGTATTCAACCTTCGACACAGTTCATCGTTTTCTCCTCTCACTGTCTCCTTTTCCCACGGCATCGGTCTACGGCTTGGGTATTGCTGCTATCTCTCTTAAGGAGAGGAGAGCTTGGTATTGCTGCTATCTCTCTTAAGGAGAGGAGCTTGGGTATTGCTATCTCTCTTAAGGAGGGGCAGCTTGGGCGCATTGTTGTTGCCAGTCTATGACAGATTACAAGCCGCCCTGAGGTAGTAGTTACTGTTCAGGGACGAAGGTTCCCTGGCGCACATTCTTTCCTATAGACGGACAGCTCTAGTTAGATTCAGGGTCCATATTGCTTTAGTCTCGCTGATGAAGAATGTTGATTATTACACTCTGAACTAGTTAAAACCTTGAGCTGCAGAAGAGTTCTTCAGAATTGGTTTGGCAGCCACTGTGTCAACTCGTGGCACACCACCTGTCTTGTGAATTCTCCGGGCGTAACTCCAAATAAACCGTCAGTGTTCGCCATCAAAGCTCCAGCTCTCCTCGTGTCTCTCAGTCCGGACTCCAATCGCTTCAGAAGTTCCCCCACAGTTAGTAATATAGTTTGAATGAGTGCACGTTAAACTAAAACGGGAAAAAAAATGAAAACATTTCTTTGTGAGAAATACTATAACCAAACATGAAGCAAAATCATTGATGTTTTAAATATGTGTATTTATTTGAACAAATATGGAAGCAAGTATGACAACAGAAGACTTTGTAAAGTAGCTGATGACAAGGCGCTCGAGGAGAGAAGCACTGAAACTCAGGAGAGACCCTCGATAACAAACTGGAGTCACGTGACTTGAGATGGATGATTTTAAACTGAAACAGCAACAATATAAATAAAACAGATTATCCTACTCCAGAGTTAAGAAAAAAAATACACAACTGACATTCAAAGTCTTTAAAAATGTAAGAAACACAAAAAAAGTATACAAAAAATTAAAACAGCAGGAAAAATCTGGTCTCTGCAAAACATCTTATAAAGCATTATGCGTCACAGAAAACGGAAAAACATAAAGCAAACCTTTAAAAAACAAATAAACATCACATGTCCACACTGTACATAAGTCTACAGCAAAGTGTGAGTGTGTGTGTGTGTGTGTGTGTGTGTGTGTGTTGTGTGTGTGTGTGTGTAAGGCGTTTCCCCATGACGACGATGACGCTGGTTCAAGGCTTGTTGATCTGGCCCATAAAGAGAATGGTACCTGGGACAGAAATAGAAAAAACCTTTTGTTAAATACAGCTTATTTTTATTGCAATATTTGATTTGTTTACACATTCTGAGACTGTGGGGCTCCCCTCGGACAGAGTTTAGTTCACTTGTTGAGCTTTACTTATTTTGGTTGCTTATGGAAAAGGTGCTGAACAATGTGCAGAAAAAAATTAAAAATGTTGTTGTGTGTCTACAGAAGGTCCAGTTGTGATAGACACGGTTCGCCACTGATGAATACATTATATACAATGAATAGTGAAATAAATGTAATAGTTTAATTACCTTTTTACATATCTTGCTGGTAGTTCAACTATAATCATATCTTGTATATCCATTCAAGTTAGTTAAATTACTTTTAACTACTTTTGTGTATATTTAGTTATCATATGACATATAAACACATTTTATGTTTTTTTTCAATGTAGTTTGGTCAAAGAAGGCCTTAGTAGCTTGTTTCATTAACTTCACTTATGTATCCCTCCATCAGGTTTTGAGTTCAAAGTCTCCCAGTATGAAGTCATTGGCTGCTTTCCAAACACATCTTGGTTACTCACTTTTAAAGTTGAGTAAAGAGATGTAAATGAGAGCGTACCTGTTGGGTTGTGTCTGATGAGGAAGAGAAAGGTCTGTCCATTGTGACCCAGGGTGGAGAGGACCGAGCCATCAAAATGGCAGCTGAAAAACAAAAGCAAAGACTTTGTGAAAACACGTATCAGTTAATGTGCTGTACGTCCGCTAGAATAGAGGTCAACAAACACATCATATGTGAGGTCTCCAAGACACTGATTAGAGGTGATACTCAATGGATGACATGTCCTTAATCTTTCTTTCCCCTCTTCAAAGCTGATTTATTTACATATTTATTATATTGTAGATGTATCTTACATTGTTGTGTATACCCTGTAACAATATCATTTCCTAAAATGACAAAAAAAAGACAATTAAAAAGTAAAAAACTAAGAAAAATAACACGGACTGAATTATTTGACATGGCCTATTTTTTTCTTTTACAATTCTAAAGTGTTAGTTATGTGGAAAATACACCCAAAATAAAAGTACAAGTAATATATTAGACATGTATTAAACATACTTGGAAATTGTAGTAGTTATATATTATAAGGGTTCAACAAATATCTACTATTTGTTGAACTATGAAGCCTTTTTGTTAAAATAAAAGATAATTGAAATGAAGGATTCTCTCATTTAACGCACAGACCAGATACTCACTAGTGGCAGCTGCTGCTTTTGTTCCGTCTTCATTCACGATCACTTTGGCTTTCTGCAGCGCCTTGGAGATATGCACCGCCTCCGCACCTGGAAAACAATCACTGTGAGTCACACCTTCATGTACATATCTTTTAATAACCAATCTAATACTGATGGGCTACATCTAGCATTAGAGAACTAAACTACCTACTTATGAGAATCTAAATTAAAATTAGCCAACATTGATTTTTTTGTTATCAAATTCACCAGTGCTGTTCACTGTGCCATGTCTTATGTCAGGGATGCCGCTTCATTTGATGTGGCAGAAGCATGTTTACAGAAGCACATTGCCCATAAACTATGTCCCACAATGCATCTCATCTTTTGACATGCGCACTGAAGACCTAGACTTCTGCTTTCAGACGTAGGTAATTATGAAGTTATTACCCAAAGCAATAATAATCCAATGCAGAGGAAATAATGTAATATAATTAATGCTGTCAAAATTATCGCGTTAACGGCGGTAATACATTTTTTGAATTAATTGCGTTAAAATATTTAACGCATTTAACGCATGTGCAGAATGGCCCGCCCCATACATCCCACCAGTGGCAGCGGCAGGGTATCGCTGGGGTAGGCTACACCCATACCAAGAAATGGCTTAGCCCCACCATGACAAATGATGTTAAAGTCAGCAAAATAAAGTCTGCCAACTCGCGGAGTAAATTGCACAGACAGCAGTTAGTAGTAAGATTGATTTCAGCCACTCGTCTGGAAATACCAAAGACGGTTTTGAAAACTTTTGTCACGTAGTGATCGTCTTCTCAATAGAACATCTTTGATAATGTCTTCTGGCCAATCGGAATCAAGATAACGATGTGGTGTTGTTGCAGGAAGTCCTGACGGAGAATACTTTTGCTGCATCTCTATACATCGATACAACATTACGTGTTGATAGAAATCAACACGTAATGAAATAAGACCCCACGGTTTGATGAGTGATAGGTGTGTGGGCTTTTGACACACAGAACAATGTTATAATAAACGTATGTTAAATGGATATATCCGCCTTCTTTCATTTATCTTTCCATTCCCACGACAATATACATAAAGAAATGGCATATGTTGGACATAGTTCGAATGGTGATTAATACATTTTTAAGCTGTGATTAATCTGATTACAAATTGCAATCGTTTGACAGCCCTAAATATAATACATTATTTTATATATCAACCATAATGCTAATGTGGCCAGCGAAGAAATTGAGTTTGACACCCCTGTCTTATGTGAAAAGGCCCACAGTGTATGCGTATTTATTTAACTGTTTGCTAAAGAAATGCATGAGGATATGACCTGCTGATAAAGACCCAAAATAAACATTACTGTCGATATTAAAAGGAAAAGCTCTCTCTTATTTGAATCTGATATGTAAGCGTGTCAGTTCATTACCCTAGAGCAGATTATATTTTCTGTACAGTTTTGTAAGCAACTTTAAGGATTTAGTGGCCACATTATGAGCATCTATTTCTGAATTAACAAAGTCAGTGAATACATGATTGAGTTGAATCAACACAACAGGAAGTCAAAGGGTATATGGTCATTTAGCGTAGGCAAAATAAGATGTCAATTCAACTACAGGAGAGACTTGGAGAAAACAAAGATGTCCATATATCGGAAAGTATTAACACATTAATCCTTTATCCTGCTGCAACACATCACTAAACGTATCAGACATGTCTTAAATAACCACACTACGAGAAAAACAGTGTTGTATTAGCTCTGGTGAATTAATATGTAAGTACTAGTATCAATGTGTTGCCTAATTTAACCACATGGTGGCACTAGAGCAACAACCCGTATGACTGGTTGATTGTTGTTCTGCAGTAACCCTATAAACCTGCAGATTTCACCACATGGCGGCACTAGAGCGTTACCGTTAGATCTTATTAAAGTCCATCATCCAGAGAGAAGAAATACTCGGACTGTTTTACTTCTAAGTTAGATTTTTAATGCGCAATATGGTGTTGCTACCTTTCCTTCAGTAAAATATATGGCAGGCTATCACCGGCTGCTGTAAATATGGGAACATGTTTTTTGTATTTCGTCTCTTTTGACTCACTGAGGTGTCTGAAGTCAGCTTTGTCCTGTCTGAACAGGTCTGTTATTCCCAGAGCAGAGAGGGGGGCTTCCAGATCCACCTCTGCATCAGCTGTGAACCTGCACACAACGAAACACAGTTAACTCAGTCAAACCGGTTGAAAAGCAGATGTTGCATGGGGGGGGGGGGGGGTGTCCTTGCATTACTCTCCTTGTAAGTTAGGCATGTGTTGGTTGTGGTTAAGGTTAGGATAAGTCTCTAGGAAATGCATGTAAGTCAATGTAATGTCCCCTGAAGTGATGTATACGTGCGTGTGTGTGTGTGTGTGTGTGTGTGTGTGTGTGTGTGTGTTACCTGGGGATGAACAGGCGGATCTTCTTCATGTGCATGAGTTTGCTCCAGCTCTTGACGGTGGCGGTGCTGATGTGAGGAAGGACTCTGGAGAGAGGGGTCTCCTCCTCTGAGGGCATCACCATCATCATGCTCATCGTGTTCCCGTGGTACGGGAGGTCGATCACTCTGTACTTCAGACCCTGAGGGGTGCTGGCCAAACCTGAGGAGGAGAGGAGGAAGAAGTTAAAGGGGTCCTATTCTGCTTTTTGGGGGTTTTCCCTTTCCTTTAGTGTGTTATATAAGCGCATGTAAATGATGCAAAGAGGTCCAGACGGAGTCTCTCTCCCACACTAAGGCAAAAGTATGGTTTTTATCTGTATTACTAAATACATCAAATGTGTTAATGTGTGTGTTATGTGTCTATAGTACAGGGATATATGTAATTTTCTATTGTGAATTTGCATAAACTTGCTACTAATCTTTATATTATATTCGTACCAACAGTTATTGAAAAAATAAATTTCTTTTTTTTTTTTACACCCAATTTTATTTTTTATAGGATATGTACATTTCGGTTAACCGTTTTTTGGGGGGGCGAATATTCGAATATACATTTGCTTTCAAATTCCCATCCCTACTATCTATCCATCTAATATGGTCCAATTACCAAATAATCGATAGCTGCTGCTGCTATAGTCAGGATGGTTGTAATGATGAAATATACTCGAGTCTAGATTTGTACAACGCCCCTCGTTATAAATAACAAGTAAGGATAATTCCATCCATTCTCTCAGGATTTTCTGTTGAAGAAACTTCCTGTTTTTGACACTATTTTCTTGTTCTCTGACCGCGGTGGCTGTTCAGTAGGGATGGGTATCGTTACATGCGTTTCCATGTCGGCCTCGTGTGGCCGAACCGTCTATATCAGGGGTGCCCAATACGTCGACACAGATTGGGCACGGCTACCCTGTAGGTAGATCTTTTGGGCGTGGTCATTTTAAAAGTAGGTCCCAAGCTGAAAAAGTGTGGGCACCCCTGGTCTATATGATAGTTATCGTCCTCGTGTGGCTGGGGCCTTAGTCTCAAGTTAAGAATACAAAATGAACGGCTTCACTTAGATGTGAAAGTTGTTTTTTGGCCAAAGAAAAGCACATAAAGTCACAGCTTGTACCACATTCATTGTCCATGCTTTATATGACCATTAAACTAAATCACGGCACTTTATGGTAATCCCATTATATGCATACAAGTGTATCAGCCCAGGTTATTAAAGGCTGCAAACCTTTTATGAGCAAAGTTGGAGCAGAAATCCAGATCCTGTACACAGGAGAGAACACTCAGCAGGACGCATGTCTGCACTGCATGTCCTGAGCGTAAGAGCAGCACTGACTGAGAGGCTATGCACAGCTCTCATCTAATGTAGGACAAACTAGCGAGTGTGTCATTTCATTTCACACCGGACTAAATAATATCCTACCCATGTGGCATGTCGACGCCTGCGTTTCCTCTCCGCTCAACACAAGCTGAACCATGAGTCACAAACTGGCAATGGCTGGGGGACATAACGTCATAAAAACAAACTCAATTAAAGCTGTAAATCTGCAGACTTTTTGATGCCATCTTTCTGGAAGGTATTGTGGAAGTGGTTATTCTAAAGAAATATATGACTTCATGTTAAAGTTAAAGACACACTGTGGAGTTTTGGACAATGCATGATGAAACAGTGATGTGAACAATACAACATATTGAAAGTATAGATGGTTCATAAGGAAGGAAAGAGAACAAGAAAAACTCCTTATTAAAAAAAAACGTTAAACTCCAACGACTGATTATCACCTGCACAAGTTAAAGTTGTATTAACAGTACGGTTTGAGTGAAAGTGAGCATACCTCTGAATAAATTAGACTTTACTGCACGAGTTGCAAAAGAGTTTTTAAATCCATGCTGCGAATGGATCTGGCCCTTCGTACATCCAGGACATGGTTAAACCGTACACCCCAGCGCGTGCACTACGCTCTGCATCAGCCAAACGACTTGTTGCGCCCTCGCTGCGAGGGGGACCCAAGTTCCCATCGGCGAAAACACGTGGGTTTGCTGTCCTGGCTCCAGGATGGTGGAATGAGCTCCCCATTGACATCAGGACAGCAGATAGCTTACACACCTTCCGGCGCAAACTGAAAACTCATCTCATTCGACTCCACTTCGAGCGATAGAACTATTAACAAAGCACTTGTATACTAATAAAGGACTGGCTTATCTAAAGCCAGTTGAGTAGCACTTGAAATGTTTGGCTCTATGAAACCTGATGTACTTTATGATTCTGTTTTCTTCAAGGTTGTGTCTTCTTGGTCGAATGTAGTTATTGTAAGTCGCTTTGGATAAAAGCGTCAGCTAAATGCAATGTAATGTTTTGATGTAGTTTAGTTCATCTTAAACTTCAATTCATCAACACTTTTTATCTGATGTCATTCTTCATTAGGGATGGGATCGTTTGAAATGTATCGATTCCGGTTCTTATCGATTACCCGTTTCGATTCCAAAATTGTAAAAGAAAGAGGTCAAACGTTTAGATAACAAAAATATCTTTATTCTTTTAAGCTTTAACTGACATGTTTACAAATAAAAAAATATACATGCAATACAAATGTATTGCACAATAGCTGTGCTTTATTTTAACTGAGCTATGCCCGTGGCTATTAACAGGCATTACACTGTGCCTCGTATTTTTCTTTCTTTAGTGGAGCCTCACTTTAGAGCGTTTACCGCGACCCATCTTTGGTGTTATGAAGCGATTGAGCTCGTGAACTGTCTACAGGAGGAGCGTCGCTTCGGGGCAACTGTGGACCTCTGTCGCCGCAACTTACATGATGCCGTTTAAAAAAAAATGAAGGGCGGTGCCGACCGTCAGCGTGCCGAGCCGGCCGTCAGCGTGCCGAGCCGGCCGTTCTGTGATTCTCCAGAACACACAGATGGCCAGTCTGCCCTTACCCTGGCGCCGAGGCGCAGACGGACCCGGTGGAATACAGGGTCTACCGCGTTTAGGAACCGTTAAGCAGAACCGAAAGTGTATTTTGTATGGGTACCCGGCATTTTCTTATCGGTTCTCATCTGGAACCGAGTTTTGGTTCCCAACCCTATTCTTCATTCACTGTGAGAGCAGCGGAATAAAACAAGGTTTCCTAGAAGAACTTAAGGTAACACAGAGCGAGTAGATAACATACAAGTTTACAAGTTATCGACTCGGCTGTACTGAAATATGAAAAGCCACTAATTCGTGTCACTGGATGTGTAAAATCACTAAAGACACAATAAAATACCACATGTCCCAAAAGATATGTTGCTCATTCATGCCGACGGCCTCTTATACAGAATAAAATCCTCTGGATATAGATAGAAAATAAAATGTTACGGATTGGACGTACTATGAAGTGTAATCTAACTTGTCTTACAGTAGCTAGTAGGGATACCAGAAACTGACCATGATCAAATTCGAAAATCGGACAGCCCTGGCGAATATTAATCGATTATTCGCCGCCGCTAATAATAAAAAAATATATAAATAAAATCGAATTAAAAAAAATTATTTTCGATTTTGGAGACTGTATCGAATATTCGAAAAATCGAATAATCGCTGGCATCCCTAGTAGCTAGCTCTTATCTCTGATGATAACCTTCTGATCTGGTAGGATAATAGATAATATGCGATTAGTGTATACTTAAAAATAAATAGTGATATTGGCATCATGTTAATACTCATACGATTATATTGAGTAAATAACGCAGGGCTTCTTAAATCACAACTGGGTTTTTTGGCTTTCGTACAGTTATGGTCACAAAATACTAACGTGGAGGGCAAGTCTGAAGACAATTTGTTTTCCAAAAAAACGACAAAATGCAGAAAAAGCTAATTTGATTTTCCTTCAAATGTTCTAATCATTGCTTTGTATATCTGAGCCCTAGTATGAATTAAATGCTACAGCAGAGTCTCACCCTCTCATTATTGCTCTAAAACACCTCGTCACAAATGTCATTTAGTGGTGAAATGTAATCAATAATCTCCTATTCGGCATCATAGAGCATCCAAACCATTGGCTGTATGTAACCAATGGAAAAACCTGACTACTTTCTCTATTCAGTGATATTTAAATGGGGAGCCTCGCACAGAAAGCCATAGATTTAGAAACCTCTCTCACGCCAGCACTCACCGATACTGAAGACGGAGAGCTGGGACATCATGGGGACTTTGTAAATGTTGCCGTCCCCCCCGGTGAAGGGCCTCATCTTGGTGTTCTCCGGCTGGAAGCGGGACTTCCACAGACCTTTGAAGTAGATCGCGTTGACAGCCACGAGTCGAGTGAGAGCCGGGTCCAACATGTCTGCTTTGATCAGGCTGGGGATGTGACCTGCGGAGGTATGAAACACGAGAACAGTTTTTATATTAAAGAAAGGACAAGAGAAGTCTCACAGAGGACAAGGCAAAATGCAGCATATTAGGACATCAAATTGACCACATTACAGTCAAGAGTTTAGTAGAGTTTGTTTGCTTTTATGCACAAACAAGATATAAAAGGACTTGCAGGTTAGTACAAAAAGAGAGAGGGTTTGTTCCTGAAACTTTCAGAGTCTCTTTACACAGAGGGGACACATGTTTATGTATACATGAGATTAACACATGCGTCACTTCCGGGCAAAAATGATGGCTCCGCCCACTTTTGGGGGGAAACAAAGCTGTCATTTGAATGGCGGTCAATACACATTGTGAAGTTTTTGCCAATCCGATCAGACATTTAAGAAAACCGTGGATTTTTGGATCTTCAAAGAGCCCGATTACAACGGCCAGACAGGCAAACAATTACATTAAATCATTGGAAATCGACGATCGGGCTCGATAATATAGCAGTAGGCGATCGATGTCCATAGATGAGTGTAACATCTACGTCACTTTAAGGCCCCGCCCACTTTTGGGGAAACCAACGCTGTCATTTGAATGGCTATCAAGCCTGAAGCCACAGAGCTCTTCTGTTACTGTCCTTTCTTCTCTGGATTTGTTGTAATGTTTGAGGTGCAATAAACGACAGCAGCTTGTTGGCATGATAAAACTATTATTTTCCGCCTCGCTCATGAGCGTAACAGATGGCGAAATGACTGCCTCGCCTACTGATTTTAATTTAACCATACATCGAGCCCAATCGTCGATTTCCAATGATGTAATGTAATTGTTTGCCTGTCTGGCCGTCGTAACCGGGCTCTTTGAAGATCAGAAAATCCACGGTTTTCTTAAATTTCTGATCGGATTGTCAAAAACTTCAGAATTGGTATCGACCGCCATTCAAATGACAGCGTTGTTTTCCCTCAAAAGTGGGTGCGGCCGTAATTTTCACCCAGAAGTGACGTAGGTGTTACTCTCATCTATAAAAGACATGGAAAAGTGTATTTTACATAATAGATGACATTTAAAATGTGGAAAGCAGAATTGGGGTTAAATGTACAAAGTGCCATTTTCTACCACTAGGGGTCTCTTAATCAAAACCAGTTTGGTTCAATAAAAGACACAAGAATTCAGCTGGAGCATATCAGGATGTGAAGTTCACCACATTACAAAGACAAAGCCTTATACTGTACTGATTAAAGTTGAATATATTATATTAAATGACTTTCAGGTTAGTATATGGGGTCAAGCCATTTTCTACCACTAGGGGTCTCAAACTAATAGCAAAAGACGTAGGTTTGGTAAAGTAGCGTTTCTCGTTGCATTGGTTAGGATAACTTTGTTGTTAATTGTTCAGGATGTTTCTACTAAAAAGCCATCTGCAGAGACTTCTTCCTCTCTAAAACAAACTGGTGAATACATCCTGTAACAATAAAGCAGTTTAATGTTAAATAAGATCCGTGTTTCCTTGATGATGATTGGCTGCTGCGAACACTTCCTCAGCTGGCTTCTCTGATAACTTTAGAAATGTAATGAAAGTCGTGTTAACAGACTAGATATCGTCTGAAATGTTGGATATGGTGATACATCGAAGGGAAAGGGTTTCTCTTCCTGGTTTCAAAGGCTGCATTCGAGTGAAGTGATATACATTTTCTGAACTTAGACTATTTGCTTTGGGCCAGGTAGACACACACACACACACACACACACACACACCACACACACACACACACACACACACACACACACACACACACACACACACACACACACACACACACACACACACACACACACACACACACACACACACACACACACACACACCACACACACACACACACACACACACACACACACACACACCACACACACACACACACACACACACACCACACACACCACACACACACACACACACACACACCACACACACACACACACCACACACACACACAGGTTGAGGTAA
Organism: Gymnodraco acuticeps; assembly: GCF_902827175.1. Taxonomy (NCBI): domain Eukaryota; kingdom Metazoa; phylum Chordata; class Actinopteri; order Perciformes; family Bathydraconidae; genus Gymnodraco; species Gymnodraco acuticeps. Next base: position 352,247 of record NW_022990342.1, on the reverse strand, counting down.
TCACATCACCTGTTGATGGTAAGTGGGAGGGGCTATGGGTTCAAAATGGACGGTTTTGGCCCTGGAGGATGAGTCGGGAGTTTGTTGCAGAGAAGGCAACAGTAGAACACGTTTACTCTGAATGATGGACGGCCTGGTTTGGTCTTTTATTTAAGGTGTGCTGTTTCGCTATATTTTTTTGTTGCTGTAAATAAAGTTTTGTTGAGCTTAAAACAACCGACTAAGCCATGTTTCGAACGGACAATTAGAACCCCGTCACACAATACAAAAACTGAATGCAAAGAGGGCGATGGAGACCACACAACGCTGTCTTTTGTTAGTGTATCGATGGAGAGACCCTTAGTGTCAGAGTTAATACAATAACATTAGTACAAAACTGCCTGGCACTATGAAATGTTCTTAGTTTTTTTAACAAAGAATGATATATGACAATGTAAAGATATATTCTCACACCTTCTTTTGCTATTTAAGAATATGTTATATTATCAGACAGCTGTTATGTTAATCCACGTCTCCTACCTTTGGTCTTATTGCTGACCCACTGGTTGATTTCCTCTGCAGCTGCGTCGGGGCTGCTGAAGTTCAGCGCTCTGCTCTCACACTGGAAGTTTGCTTTGTTGGAGGACAGGAAGGCCTCTTCCATGCTGAAGCCCTGCTGTCTGAACAAGGCGTTGGCTATCAGCACGACGTCCTGGTTGGACTTTGCTATCAACGTCTTGTGAAGCTTCTTCAACATCCTGTACGGGCCTGAGCACAGAAAGTACACGTTTAATAGAGCGGTGCAGTGACGACTCCTAAAACCCGGACGTGAGTCAGCGTTTTACCACTTCCTGTTCCCTCGTCTCAGAGCCAATGGGATCTCTCCATAGGGTTTAGGAAAATAGCTGAAATAAGGTATGTGGTCAACACACATTGAAGAAACGGATCACGTTTTGTTCGACGACATTAAATCCATCAGCAGTGGCCCCGCTGGTGAAGAGTTGACGTGTCTGAAAAACGATGGTTGTTACCAAGTGGCTGAATTGGACTACAGAAGTCGTGGAGGTCGTTGTACGTCATTACGCCGAACACGTAAACACTCCTCTAAGTTAGTTTCTGTTCTGCTTGAAAGCAAGTCCCTGCCTCCTGCAAAGTGTTCAAAACAAACGCTTCAACTCGTTCCATTTAGAATCTGTGAGTTTGAATATGGATCTGAAGTTGGCGTGACGTTGAAGTCGTGCTGCTGGACTCGCCTGTAGTGCCTTTATAGCATAACTTTAGCATTTTGCTTCTGGAGACTAGATTTATGATTCAAACATTATAAAAGTAGGGTAAACATGTGGAGATTATCCGGCTGAACAAAACGTGCATTTATCAAACAGGTTTGTTTTCCACAGACCTTATTTCCAGCTATTTTCCAAAATCCTGTGGAAAAATCCCATCGCTTTGTGTCGAGGGAACCGGCAGCTTCCTTCAGGGTAAACACGTCATCCCTGCACCGCTCTAATGTTATTATTTATGATTTTCAATTCAACTGTATTTATATAGCCCAATAGCACAAGTCACATTTGTCTCAGAAATCAACAAACACGAATGATAATATAGTAAAATGACAAGATAAATGTGAAAATACCAATGAATACACAAAACACGATGACACAAATACGGTTAGAAATACAATAATTGAAATGCCATCAAATGAAGGGTCCATGAGGATGTTTAAAACCAGTCCTAACTGTACGCTGTACTAACGAGGAAAGTCTTCAGCCCTGCTCTTAAACGTGTGGACACTGTCTGCCTATTTAAATAATAAAGGTTTGGCCAGTAGTGCTAAATATCTTGTTTTTTTTGGAGTGTGAGTTGTAGAGTGTTGTGGAGATATTTGAACCCAAATCATAATCTTTCCTCAAAACTAACTAAGACAGCTTGTTGCCTAATCCTAAGGGTGTTTTCTGCCAAAGCCCAGCCCCAAAGACAAACTTCTCCCACGTGCAAACAGTTGAGTTAAAAGGAAATTGTTCCTACTGGAAGAGGCTATAACAACGTCTTTGGAAATGTATTTTTGGACATGCCATCTTATTCAAACCCCAAGGAAGTGTGCAGGCAGTTGAAGCAAATGTCCGTAGTGGTCAAACAGTGGTACTACACTCCGTTATCGTCCGTGACGTCACTCTGGCCCAAAAATACCTTTTCCCATTGACTTACATTGGGAATGAGACTTCTGTAAAGCAGCGTTTAAGTTTTTATTGCCAAATAAACTACCCAGTACAATCACTTGTACAGCCCTTATGTAAATTAGTAGGGTCTAAAAGTTGTAATTTGCACTAAAAGCCGACTCAAGAGTTATTTCTCTCTCCATTCATTTGACTAAGCAGAGAGCGGGAGACCATAGGCTCATGGGAGAACTGAAGTACACATGCTCTTTAAGGAAGATATTCACTTTTTAAATCTACAGTCGCTCTTTATTTACCACTGAGCAACTCTTACAGGAATGAACGGTCTCTGCCTCGGACGCTGTATCCAGTTGTCTTTATACCTCCATGATCCAATCACATTAGACAGGAGGCAGACATGTCTACGGCCAATAACTCTGCAAAACAAACCTAAACACTTTGTCTAAAGTCTGCCATAAGGCCTTCATTAGTTTCAAACAGTAAAATTACCAGAAATGACTGTATTTTAAACTATACCTTTAACCCAATCAAAAACCTTTAGGCTATTTTGTGTGTGTTTTCCTCTAACTGAAGCCTGCCTCCCACTTTAAAAAGTTTAGACTGATAATTAGCACTTTTTTTTCAAATGTATTTTGGGGTTACAGTCCCTTTAGACGAAGTATTTGAAGGCTCATCTGATTGCACCGACTTCAGTTCATGTGAAGAGCTAATGGACCACATTGAAATATTAAAACACTGGCAGACAGTCCACTTTATCAGCAGAACTTTCTCTGTTTTTGTTGAGTTTATCTTAAGTTGCATTGTTGGAGGAGCCTCAAAATACTTCCGTTCATCATCGCCATTGTGCACACGACACTAAAACCACCAACAAAAAAGGGTCTTTACCGTTCTTCTTGTATCGCAGACCGCTCAGGATCTGCTTCTTCGTCTCTCCGTGGGCTCCAGGCAGCAACATCCCCAGGATGGAGGCGACACCGTGGGGGGAGAGCACCACATTCTCCAGGGGTTTGGTACTGACTACTTGCTGGAAAACCCGAATGCCCAAATCAGAGCCACGTTCTGCGTAAGTCAGAGCCTGGGGCTGAACGCCCTTATGGCCTACGACGGTCAACGCGAGTGCACACAGGCACAACAGTGAGAGGTACTTCATTTTCAACTCTGCAGCACCTAGGAGGAAACACAACAAAAAATGTAATATTAGACCATTTTTGATTCAACAACGACCACATCTGTTGATTTGTTCTCAAGCAGAGACTCATAACTTGTCGTTTACATCTGAGTTTCGTTACAAGACATGAAAAAAACACAGCTTTCATGAAAACAAGCGCTGCAGAAAACAATGGTTTCATTATCGATGAACTGGTTGGTTTAAATACGGTTGGAAAATAGAGAACATTTCCATCTAGTTTCTTGTCCACTGTAATGTCTTCAATACGATATGAAACTGAGAAAGAGATGTCGAAAATAATCTTCATTTTTGATTGGCTGAGCATCATTCTCTAACACTTTTCCCTGAAAACTGAATTTAATGATTAATCAATTATCTAAATTGATGGCAAATATCTTTCTGTACTAATTGTTAGTTGCGTCTTTAAAGCACCTCAGCCTAGGGCTGTGCGATTATGGCAAAAATCATAATTACGATTATTTTGGTCAATAATTGATATCACGATTATTAAATACGATTATTCGTTGACTTTGAAAACATCCATTTATTGAACTTTAAAACAAATACAAATAATAATTTGAACAGTATCTTTTCAACTGTTGATTACCCTGAACTATAATTCAACTGAAAAAACAATACAAAAATAAATGATACATTTAAATAAACAATATCAAAATAATAAATACCAATAAACAAGATCAACACATATTTTGGAGCGCACTTCCACGAGCTACAAAACATATATAAATATGACAAATAAAAATAAATTAGATCAAATATGTTGCTGTCACTGTCACAACCTAGCAAAGCAAAATAATGGTTTTTTTCGATGATGTTGTTTTCGTAATTGTGGCAGGCCAAAATCGTAATTGCGATTGAAATACGATTAATTGCACAGCCCACATTTTAAACCTACATTAATGAGTAGGGAAGCCTAAAGTGTCCGGTAAAAACATACCTTGATGCATACAATACTCATATTTGAAATAAAAAAGGCTGTAAATAGTGCCAGGTTGAGGATGGGCCAACCATGGAGATTACATGTCACTTGTTAGACGCTTTTATCCAAAGAGACTTCCATACTCAGTACTGTGGGCAATCCCCACAGGAGCACTTTGGGCTGAAGTGTCACAACGACATGCTGACTGCAGTGGGGTTTGAACCCCTGATCCGAACACCAACGCACAACCCACTGCACCACACGAGATGGAAAATAACACGGTGTAGCAACAGTGACAAATGGATGCTTCACATTAATTATAGGGTAGCTGGCTGACATGATCGCACCTGTTTTCATGGGGTCTGTTAGAGCTAGTGTTGTCACGATACCAACATTTTGGTTTCGAAACCAAGTCAAGAATTGCGATTCAGATTATTTTTCCATACTTTTCTTAAAAAAAGGGCAACAGTCTTAAATGTAATTATTGTGCTCTATTTCACACCAGAACACAAACTTTTAAACTATGAGAACAATAAATAAAATGACAAGAATTTGTATTAAATACAATTAAGCATCATCTATAAACAATTTCGCTTCTGGCGTCTTTTTTGTCAACAAGCCGAGGCGCAGCGGCATAACACTCCCACTTGCAGCCATGCTTCCCGTCTTCTCACATGCTCTGGCAGCTAGCGCGTGCACGAGAGAGGGGCGGGACTTAGAGCGTGCTTGAGAGGGGAGGGACTTAGAGCGTGCTTGAGAGGGGAGGGACTTAGAGCGTGCTTGAGAGGGGAGGGACTTAGAGCGTGCTTGAGAGGGGAGGGACTTAGAGAGGTGCTTGAGAGGGGAGGGAGCGTGCTTGAGAGGGGAGGGACGAGGGGAGGGGAGGGACTTAGAGCGTGCTTGAGAGGGGAGGGACTTAGAGCGTGCTTGAGAGGGGACGGGACGGGACTTAGAGCGTGCTTGAGAGGGGGCGGGACTTAGAGCGTGCTGAGAGGGGAGGGACTTAGAGCGTGCTTGAGAGGGGAGGGACTTAGAGCGTGCTTGAGAGGGGAGGGACTTAGAGCGTGCTTGAGAGGGGCGGGACTTAGAGCGTGCTTGAGAGGGGAGGGACTTAGAGCGTGCTTGAGAGGGGCGGGACTTAGAGCGTGCTTGAGAGGGGAGGGACTTAGAGCGTGCTTGAGAGGGGAGGGACTTAGAGCGTGCTTGAGAGGGGAGGGACTTAGAGCGTGCTTGAGAGGGGCGGGACTTAGAGCGTGCTTGAGAGGGGAGGGACTTAGAGCGTGCTTGAGAGGGGCGGGACTTAGAGCGTGCTTGAGAGGGGCGGGACTGCAGGCACGGCTGCAGTGCAGGGAGTGGAAGCAGAGCGCTGAACACACACGGCTCTGATTAAAACAGTGCTTTCTCACCGGAGTACTTTCCCCCGTCATTCTTAAAGTACCGATACTAATGAAACGGAGGAATCGTACCGTTTTTAACGGCAGGGTATCGCGGTACCTTTCAAGTATCGGTACACCGTGCAACACTAGTTAGAGCCAGTATTTTTGGCGATGATGTCTGTAGTCAAGAAGACCGTTTGAAAGGACTACCTTTCCCACAGACTCTAAAGAGACCGACATGTTAACAGTTTATGTTCCTGTGAAAGTTATACAAGCCTACACAAAGAAAGAAAGGCAGTTTTATTTGAGTTGTTTTGACTATTGTAAAGGCCTGTTTTCTTTGGTGAACGTGTGAAAAGTGTATTTGGAGTAAACGCACATCGCACCATATCAAACACAAGCAAGTCATCCAAATGAGTCAAATAAATCTGATGGAAGGAAAACGCGTTAGAAATGTCTGTTTAAGGCGTCGAAGTGGCTCCATAGGAGGGAAGGAAGCCACGAGAAGGTTCAATGATGTGTAAAACATTTTGGATATAAACCTTTCAATAGTGTTTTATTGTCAAAGTGTATAGATTGTTTTTTGTCTTCATCGTCTACTGTATGTTTTTCTACTTTTTAAATGCCGTTTTAATTCCATTTTGAGATGTTTAAATTCTAGTATTGTTTATTTCTACTCTTTAAGAGGGGGAGGAGCTCCAACAAGCCGTGTAGGACAGAGAGTGAATACACACACTATACAGAGATGCTGAGAAACCAATGTGAGTTTGGAACAATGTAAATCTATTTTAGTAGACCTCAACAATGGAATTATGATCACTAGAAATGGCCATGACATGGAGCCTTTAATCAAATAGAAAGTTAAAAACAAACAATTGTCTGGCCTTCCTGCAGTAACTTTGAGGAACCACTAGAGGTCACATGTTGAGGACTTGAGGATTAGTCCTGCTACATCTAAAAATAAAAATAAACGATCTAAAAGCGAGTTTGATTCTGTGTGTATTTATTCATTTCCCTGTACAGCACTTTCGTCTGGAAGCTTTATTCTTTTGTATAATTGGGTTTCCTTTAAACAAAGTCCAGTATGTTCCTCTCCTTGACTCATCATGGCAAACTAGAAACCTTTGCTTATCCTGAGGCAATAAACAGAGCTCCGCAGGATCTGACTAGCTCTTACTCACTGTTTGATTACCATCCTCACATAAACACCTTACTCACCGACACTGGGCTCTTCTTTCATTCGGACTGAAACTAGACCAATTACAGAGCACGTTAGGAACATTATGCAGCACTAGTCTGCACCCCAATGAGGGAGAAGGGATGTAGTGTGCTGCTTCAGAGGACATGTAATCATGCTTTAAAGTGTATCTACTGGTTAGATTTCCAGTTACATCTCACAGATTTTTCGCGGGGTAAAAAAAAAAAACATGGCAGTGAAATGACACGCAGTTCGTTTTATGGCTACCCAAACTCCATTTATACAAATCTGGCAATTAAATCGACTTTGTTTTACCAAATGACTTCAGCTCCTGTACTAATAATACTTTAGTTTTGCAAAAAAAGTGAGCATTTGTTAGAATAAAAGCTGTAGCCCTGGTTCCCAAGTATCTAGCTTTCTTCAGGTGACACAATTAGAGGAAATGGGACTTAGTTCAAATATACAAATAGTTTAAAAAAGGATACACAATATGCAGTTGTTCGGGGACTGTGTATAATCTACAACAACAGGGTTTTGTTAGAATAATGCACCAGGAAATGTCTTTCATCTTGACTGACTTTACTTTACTCCTGAGACAATACATTCACTCACTGCTGCAGGAGGCCAATTATGTTGCTTTCTTTAAAAAAGTTGACCAAAAAAGAGTTAATTTTGCTCAAATGTAAGTGGAAGTAGGATGCACAACACGCGGAGAGTGGGTGGTAGTGTTTGTTAATATTTATGACGTGTTTCTCACCGTTTAATGTACAGAAATTGAGAAGTTTAACAAATAACAAAAAGCCATTTGTGAACACCACCATGCTTTTCTCATACAAAACCCTGCACCTTGGGGTGCTAAATAAAAATGGAGCTCAATGGGAGTGTGAAGTGCACTTTAACTATTACACACTGAACGTTTAGACCCGTTAAACTACATAAATTGACATTAATGTGACAGTAAGGTTAACAAAAACAGTCCTTATTAACTTACCTATCACGAGGTGACTTTGTTTTCCTCCCGCAGGTGAAACTGTGAAAGTGTATCACTCCGCTTGATACTTTTAAAACGAGGAATAAATCTTCTTCCGCGATGAAATATAAAACAAGCTTTATTTCCTGTGAAATAGAGAAGTGACTGCACCGGTTACTCAGAGAGAAGAAGACTGAGGAGTTTATTCGACTGAACTCCGCCTTCAAAGTACAACCAAACAAGAAGCGAGAGTCCGCGTTAAAAACAAAATAGTGCGATAAGTGTTTCCGGTGACTCTTCAAAATAAAACCTACAGGTTGTCGATTAACGTTAACAAAAATATATTAAAAAACTGTTTTAGACTTTTAATAATTGAACATTTTGCTTACATGTTGTTGCTGTATTTAGGCATATTTACTGCTGGCATTTTCTAAAAAGCAAACATATTGACAGACATGTAGAAGAGACATGGAGAAGAGGGGACACATGGTGATGTAGAAGAGACATGAAGAAGAGGGGACACATGTTGATGTAGAAGAGACATGAAGAAGAGGGGACACATGTTGATGTAGAAGAGACATGAAGAAGAGGGGACACATGTTGATGTAGAAGAGACATGAAGAAGAGGGGACACATGTTGATGTAGAAGAGACATGAAGAAGAGGGGACACATGTTGATGTAGAGAGACATGAAGAAGAGGGGACACATGTTGATGTAGAAGAGACATGAAGAAGAGGGGACACATGTTGATGTAGAAGAGACATGAAGAAGAGAGGGGACACATGTTGATGTAGAAGAAGAAGACAGGAGAACAAAGAAGAGGGGACACATGTTGATGTAGAAGAGACATGAAGAAGAGGGGACACATGTTGATGTAGAAGAGACATGAAGAAGAGGGAGACACATGTTGATGTAGAAGAGACATGGAGAAGAGGGGACACATGTTGATGTAGAAGAGACATGAAGAAGAGGGACACATGTTGATGTAGAAGAGACATGAAGAAGAGGGGACACATGTGATGGTAGAAGAGACATGAAGAAGAGGGGACACACTGTTGATGTAGAAGAGACATGAAGAAGAGGGGACACATGTTGATGTTCGATAGAAGAGACATGACGAAGAGGGAATGAATATGCAACAATGTGATGTAGAAGAGACATGAAGAAGAGGGGACACATGCTGATGTAGAAGAGACATGAAGAAGAGGGACACATGTTGATGTAGAAGAGACATGAAGAAGAGGGGAACATGTTGATGTAGAAGAGACATGAAGAAGAGGGGACACATGTTGATGTAGAAGAGAAGATACATGAAGAAGAGGGGACACATGTTGATGTAGAAGAGACATGAAGAAGAGGGGACACATGTTGATGTAGAAGAGACATGAAGAAGAGGGGACACATGCTGATGTAGAAGAGACATGAAGAAGAGGGGACACATGTTGATGTAGAAGAGACATGAAGAAGAGGGGACACATGTTGATGTAGAAGAGACATGAAGAAAAGGGGACACATGTTGATGTAGAAAGAGACATGAAGAAGAGGGGACACATGTTGATGTAGAAGAGACATGAAGAAGAGGGGACACATGTTGATGTAGAAGAGACATGAAGAAGAGGGGGTGGACACATGCTGCTGTAAGAAGAGGACAAGAAGAGACATGTAAGAAGGAGGGGACACATGTTGATGGTAGAAGAGACATGAAGAAGAGGGGACACATGTTGATGTAGAAGAGACATGAAGAAAGAGGGGGACACATGTTGATGTAGAAGAGACATGAAGAAGAGGGGACACATGTTGATGTAGAAGAGACATGACGAAGAGGGGGACATGTTGATGTAGAAAGAGACATGAAGAAGAGGGGAGACATGTTGATGTAGAAGAGACATGAAGAAGAGGGGACACATGTTTGATGTAGAAGAGACATGAAGAAGAGGGGACACATGTTGATGTAGAAGAGACATGAAGAAGAGGGGACACATGTTGATGTAGAAGAGACATGAAGAAGAGGGGACACATGTTGATGTAGAAGAGACATGAAGAAGAGGGGGACACATGTTGATGTAGAAGAGGACATGAAGAAGAGGGGACAAATGTTGATGTAGTAAGAGACATGAAGAAGAGGGGACACATGTTGATGTAGAAGAGACATGAAGAAGAGGGGACACATGTTGATGTAGAAGAGACATTGAAGAAGAGGGGACACATGTTGATGTAGAGAGACATGAAGAAGAGGGGACACATGTTGATGTAGAAGAGACATTGAAGAAGAGGAACATGTTGATGTAGAAGAGACATGAAGAAGAGGGGACACATGCTGATGTAGAAGAGACATGAAGAAGAGGGACACATGTTGATGTAGAAGAGACATGAAGAAGAGGGGACACATGTTGATGTAGAAGAGACCTGAAGAAGAGGGGGACACATGTTGATGTAGAAGAGACATGAGAAGAGGGGACACATGTTGATGTAGAAGAGGACATGAAGAAGAGGGGACACATGTTGATGTAGAAGAGACATGAAGAAGAGGGGACACATGCTGATGTAGAAGAGACATGAAGAAGAGGGGACACATGTTGATGTAGAAGAGACATGAAGAAGAGGGACACATGTTGATGTAGAAGAGACATGAAGAAAAGGGGACACATGTTGATGTAGAAGAGACATGAAGAAGAGGGGACACATGTTGATGTAGAAGAGACATGAAGAAGAGGGACACATGTTGATGTAGAAGAGACATGAAGAAGAGGGACACATGCTGATGTAGAAGAGACATGAAGAAGAGGGGACACATGTTGATGTAGAAGAGACATGAAGAAGAGGGGACACATGTTGATGTAGAAGAGACATGAAGAAGAGGGGACACATGTTGATGTAGAAGAGACATGAAGAAGAGGGGACACATGTTGATGTAGAAGAGACATGAAGAAGAGGGGACACATGTTGATGTAGAAGAGACATGAAGAAGAGGGAGACATGTTGATGTAGAAGAGAGACATGAAGAAGAGGGGACACATGTTGATGTAGAAGAGACATGAAGAAGAGGGGACACATGTTGATGTAGAAGAGACATGAAGAAGAGGGGACACATGTTGATGTAAGAAGAGACATGAAGAAGAGGGGACACTGTTGATGTGAAGAGACATGAAGAAGAGGGGACACTGTTGATGTAGAAGAGACATGAAGAAGAGGGGACACATGTTGATGTAGAAGAGACTGAAGAAGAGGGGACACATGTTGATGTAGAAGAGACATGAAGAAGAGGGGACACATGTTGATGTAGAAGAGAACATGAAGAAGAGTGGACCACATGTGATGTAGAAGAGAATGAAGAAAGAAGGGACACATGTTGATGTAGAAGAGACATGAAGAAGAGGGGACACATGTTGCATGTAGAAGAGACATGAAGAAGAGGGGACACATGCTGATGTAGAAGAGACATGAAGAAGAGGGGACACATGTTGATGTAGAAGAGACATGAAGAAGAGGGGACACATGTTGATGTAGAAGCGACATGAAGAAGATGCATGTAAGTCAATGTAATGTCCCCTGAAGTGATGTATACATGGTGTGTGTGTGGGTGTGTGTGTGTGTGTGTGGTAGTGTGTGTGTGTGTGTTGTGTGTGTGGTGTGTGTGTGTGTGTGTGTGTGTGTGTGTGTGTGTGTGTGTGTGTGTGTGTGTGTGTGTGTGTGTGTGTGTGTGTGTGTGTGTGTGTGTGTGTGTGTGTGTTGGTGCGTCCAGCTGAGATACAGATATGGGACTGTTGTGAATTAAACACTGAGGGGAAGTGGGGTCAGTGTGTTTTGGAGGAAGTTAAAGAGCACACAGCTGTCAGATGAATCCTGCAAGGCACTTCCATTTTTCCGTAGCAGATGTTGCTTTTAATCTTAAATGTAAGAGATTAAACTGTATAACTTGGCGTCTAAATTATACAATTTACCAGAAGAAGTGTCTTACTTACCGAAGCAAAATGAATATGATAGGATAGAAGAAGAAATTAACAGAGAATTAAGAAATGAGATAAGAAAAGCTAAAATAGCTTATAAGGTGGAACTCAAATACAGCAGTGGAGATCTTCGGGAAGCCTGGAGGGGAATCAAATCAATGTCCTCCATCTCCCACGGTAACAACAATGACAGGGGTAGGAATACCATTAACATTGAGGGAACAAATGAGGCAGACCTCCCCAATGCTTTTATCATTTTTTATTCTCGGTTCGAGAAAAATGATTTCTCCATAAACACCTCAGAGTCTCTCTCACCTATCTCAGACATAGTCATTGAACCGGATGATGTTAGGAATCTCTTAAAACGAGTCAATATTAGGAAGGCCCCAGGTCCTGACCAAATCTGTGGGCGTACACTCCAGTATTGTGCCAGCGACCTCTGTGGTGTTTTCCAGCATATCTTCCAATTGTCACTTGAGAATAGCCAAATTCCTGATATGTGGAAATCCTCACCTGTAATTCCCATCCCTTAGAAGCCTCATCCTAAACGACTTCAGACCGGTGGCTTTAACGTCATTGGTAATGAAAAGTGTTAAAGGCTTTGTCATGTCAGTAGGAGGTGAACTTGATCCACTCCAATGTGCGTATCAGGCAGGGAGAGGCGGAGAGGAGACAAAGCTTCTTATACTGCACACCCTCCACAAACACCTTGAAAAGCCACAAGCCCATGTCAGGCTTTTGTTGCTGACTTTTCTTCAGCATTTAACACAATGCAGCCGCATCTCCTGGTGGAGAGCCTATTATGTCATTTTAAACTGCCCGATCAACTTGTTTTATGGATTTTAAACGTTCTAACTAATAGAGAGCAGAAGGTGTCTGTCAATGGACGCCTCTCTGACTCTGTCATCACTTCCACGGGCTCGCCTCAAGGATGCGTTCTTTCGCCCCTGCTTTTTATAATGTACACTGATAAATGCAGGAGCATGCAAGACAACAGCTACCTGGTTAAATTCTCTGATGATCCCGCCCTCTTGTCCCTCCTTAGCGGCTCAGAATCAGGCGTGTGCTCTTGCCGATTTTATTTCCTGGTGTGATGACAGTTTTCTGGATTTAAATGTCTCCAAAACCCAGGAATTGATCATTGATTTTAGACGTCACAAGGATGTTCCTAAGGAGTGCATCATACACAATGACAAGGTAGAAATTGTCACATCATACAAATACTCGGGCACTATTTTCGATGACCACCTCAAATTTGATGTGAATACTGAGTGTATTTTGAAGCGGGGTCAACAGAGAATGCACCTTCTTCGCAAACTGAACTCTTTCTCTGTCAGGCCTTTCATTCTTTGTCGTTTTTACCAAGCATTCATTGAGAGCCTTATTTGTTTTTCTTTGATCTGCCGGTTCCATAGCCTTACACTGAAAGACAGGAACAGCCTGAACAGCATTGTTAAAACCTGCTCCAAGATCATCGGCGTGAAACAGAGAGACTCTGTAACCAACAGATTCTGCGGAAAGCCGAGAGCATTCTGAACTCTGCAGGTCGTGTACTTTCACATGAATTTCATCTGTTGCCATCAGGGCGAAGATATGTTCTGCCTGATCAAAGGACTAATCGCTTTTCTAAATCATTCATCCCTTCTGCACTCAAACTTTTAAATTCTTGAAAAGGCTTTTAACTTCATTATTTATTTATTTATTTATTATTGTGATCCTTTGAACTATTTATAGTGTAAATTGGAATTATTACTTGCCAACCTTGAGACCTCAGAAATCGGAAGCATTTCCAAAACCACCGCGGGGGGTGGGGGGGTGCTAGTGGATCGCCGAAGCTGTATTAGATTAACATAAACATGCGTATTGTAGTTGTAAGTGCACTGCCTTGCGGCCTGTAGCACCAGCATGTGCTGGACCTGTATTTTACAGGAAAGGAGTGAGCAGAGGGTCGAGTTGTCGATTCTTGTTCTGTTTCTGTGACTATCTCCTCACCCTCTCAGACTTTCAGTTGCGCGCCTACCTAAAGAGACGCTACCATGGAAACCAAACAAGTGTGTAGCTGTATTAAAGTCCGAGTGGAAACAGTCGTGAGTAAATCTGATTTTGTCAGAAATCGGGAGAAATATGACCCGGGAGGAAACCGGGAGAGGGCAGTGAAATCGGGAGGGTTGGCAATCTGTTGTGTTTTCTTCTTGTATGTTCCTGCATGACATGAGCTGCTGCTCATAACCAATTGCCCCTTGCGGGATTAATAAAGTTGTTGATTGATTGATAGATTACTTTCTTTAGAGGAACATTACATTTTATGCTATTTATTTAAAATGTCCTTATTTAGGATCATGCTTTATTTGTATCAGTTTCAAGTCGAGCTGTGCAAAATTAAGGTTTATTTGATATAGCTCTCGTGTTATTTCAAGTGTTATTCCTTTTAAAACGTGTTTGTTTTATCAAAACTAAACTCCATTTTTTAAATCGGGCTATTTTACGACCTTTTGAAATAGAGAATTGAGATTCCTGTACAAACAAAAGCAGTGTTTGGCAAAAATGAGCATGTGTGGGAATAAAACTGCCCCGTTGAACCACAACTGTCACGATCTGTCTGTGTTGTTGTTTTGTCTTTTTTCTATCTTTGGGTTTCCTGTTTTATTTTTGTAAATGTTCACCCCCCGTTTCCCTGCCTGTTGCTTTCTGTCTGTTTTCCCTCCTGATTACCCGATTGTGTTCACCTGGTGCCTCTGTGTTTACTCCTACCTCCTCACCTGTCTCGTGTTTGTTTGATTAGTCCTGGGTGTATTTAAGTTCTGGTTTTTCCGTCTGTCTTTGTCGGTTCGTCTTGGGTTTTGAGTAATTCTGCGGTGAGTGTTCTGTTCTGTGTCTAGATACTGTAGCCTTGAAATAAAGGAATTCTTTTTGTCACTTAAGTCTGCATTTGGGTCCTGTTTCCCACACAAACCGTGACACAACACCCCATAAAAGCAGAAGAAATGTACAAATATTGACATAGAGGATGCGTGACCTGCGGATCATTTGGGAATCTTTTGAAGCGTTGTGTCAAATGTTTGCAGAAATGACAAACAGCCATCCCTACCATCTCTATTTTCATACAAAGTACATACTATATTACATCTGTCAAATACAAGCTTGTCACACGAGGCCACTTCTGTGTCTCTACTGCATGTGTTGCATCTAAACTAAGTCTAAGATATTGAAGTGACTGTTGTTTTGTATATATTGATTGTTGTGTTGTTATCTTAACGTGTGTAAATGTGTATGTTGATTGTGTATAGAGGATATACATTTTTGTATTTTGTATTCGGGATTGTTGGAAACGTTATTTCGATCTCTCTGTCTGTACAAACACACAGGAGAAAACAAATTGACATTCAAGTTGACTTTGACTAAATCCACGTGGTACAAGAGATGGAAACATTAATATGTGTCGTCCGGATTAGAGAATTGACCAGAAGTTGTCACAGTCTCGGCGGTGTGTGGCACAGTTGGATAGTGCGTTGGTGTTCGGATCAGGGGAGCACAGGTTCAAACCCCACTGCAGTCAGCATGTCGTTGTGTCCCTGAGACTCTTCACCCCAAATTGCTCCTGTGGGGATTGTCCACAGTATTGAGTGTGTCAGACGCTTTGGATAAAAGCGTCTAACTCAAGGCCCGGGGGCCACATCCGGCCCGCGACTTCATTTTCTGTGGCCCCACAACAGCTCTGAAAGAATGTTTATTATACGCAGGGGTGCACATAACTTTTTTGCCCTGGTTCTCAAAGGAGCACCTGGAGATGTTGCTTGGTGCTCATCCTTAAAATGAAATAAACCGTAAACTTTTGAGGGGGTCTTGACTTTATTTGCCAGACACACGGCACTACACACACATGCAGAGGTGAACACAGAACACACATGCAGAGGTGAACACAGAACACACATGCAGAGGTGAACACAAGACAACATTAGCACGACCAGTAATCATACAAGCTGTCATCACTACCCTCCTGACTGTTCTCCTCACTGTCTTCCTCTCTGTCAGACATGGTAGCTGATGATGTAGGCCTACTTCTTTCTCTCTGGTTGAGTCTGTGATTAGATGCTTGCATCCACAAGTCAACAGCTGGTTTTGGGTCGAAAGTCTCTGTTGTCATCTTAGAAAAGTGGATGTAATCAAATAAGTATGTGAACATAACCAATAGCCTACCATAGCCAAAAACAATTTAATGTATCTTATTTTATTTATGTTGTTCATTCATATCTTATTTTACCTTAACATTTATTTATTTATGCATTTTTTTTATCTCCAGTTTTAAAGGATATTTTTGGTTACTGTCCTATAGTATACATTGGAATGATTTCAAACCTGTTTATCCCAATAATTATAAATGAGTGCCTTGGAAATATGTGTTTACATAGATTGTGACCAAACCGTTTGAACTTAGACTAAAGTGAACTATCTAAACACTCAAGAGTCCTTTACCTCACTGAGCTGTAGTTATCAGTCTCTCAGTCTGGCTGGAGAGGACTCTCTCTCCACATTATTGTAGAAACATCTTCTTCTTCCGTTAGAGCAGCTAGCACCAGATGCTAATAACAACAGCGCCGGAACCGGTGCACCCTCCCTCTCTCCCACGCTCACTCGCATTTTGGCTGTGAGCTGCGGGCGCCAGATAAGCCAACATCCCCCATTTTCGTCACTTACAGCGCCCATCGTACAGGGCAAATGAAACGTGTAACCGGGGTGAAAAGGATGTTACATTTACTTAATTGTGAATATTGTTACATCAAGGCTGAAAATTAGGATGAGCCCCAACGGTCAAAAATGTTTTTTTCCCTCCCAGAGCTGCCAGCGCAGCGCCTCCCCAGATCTGGCGCCCTAGGCGAACATCTATTACGCCAGAGCTACGGGCCGACCCTGAGTTCATATCATAGGTTCATATGCAACTCGCAAATATATTTCTCTCTCTCTTCTCTTTTCTCTCTTCTCTCTCCTCTCTTTTCTCTTCTCCCTTCTCTCTCTCCCTCTCTCAATGTTGGTACGCAAATGCCCTTTTTTCAAATGACACGGTGCTCTTTTTTTGGCGGAGGTGCGCATGCGCACCAGTTATGTGCAGCCCTGATTATACGGTTACATGGTGATTTACAGAAGCACGTTGCCCATAAATTACATGTCCCACAATGCATCTCAAATTTCACTTTTTTTCTCCAAAATTTCACTTTTTGGGATTTTTTTTCTTCAGAATTTGGCTTTTCTTTTAAAATCATTTTGTGACATTCTCACTGAAGAGACTTGCAATTATTTGCCCTAGACTTCTGCTTTCAGACGTAGTTAATTATGAAGTTATTCCCCTATCAGATAATAATCCAATGCAGAGGCAATAATGTAATATAATGCACTTTTTTATATATATTAAATATTTATATATGTATATTTATATAGTCTTAAAGTTACAGCCAGCCCTTTGAGTGCAACCATAATGCTGATGTGGCCCGTGATGAAATTGAGTTGAGACCCCTGGGCTGCACGTTTACACAACACTGTGGTCACACTCTTATCAAACAAGACGAAACTTGTGCAGAAAGAGACGAGGTGTGCATGTTCCTGCAAAATGTGAACTGGAGCCATTTCTGGAGAACTTCTCAGTGGAAAAGGTGTGTGCTTTTGTTTCGTTGCTGCTGGTTTAAACATGAGTTATGATGATGAAACGGTGTGTTGTGGGACCATGGAACGTCTTGAAAGAGTCCATGCAGGCCTACATGCATTTTCAGGAGATTACCCCAAAATGTAGGTTAATTATTAAATTATTGTTATTCTTTCTTACATTTCTTATCTTATTGCTGTCATGAGGAAGTTTTAATTGTACTGTGAACTTGAATATGAGCAATGAAGAATATTAAGGAGGCAAAACAGCTTTCTATTTACAGATTTATTGTTGCTATATTAATATTAAGTAAAAGGAAATAAGTACCACATCATTTGCGATGTGACAAACCACAACATGGCAAAGCTGGGAGTTTCATTTCTCTACATTTGAAAAGAAAGTGAAGGATTTCTGGACGGTTTAACGGACTGTATTATTTAGTTAAAATAATCTACTTGGGTCCATTGACAGACATTCATTTAGTTAAACCAGCCTATTTAAACGTTTTAATGAAAAGTTTATAAGGAATTGTAACTAGGATATCCAAGACGTTTCCAAACCATGTCCGGGAAAGCATCACATCCCAGTCTAATGTTTATCCTGTATGTTCACCTCATGTTGATTATAATGAAACTAAAAGAAAGACAACAGTCATAAAAAAGTATTATTTATTCATCGTCTCACTCATTTGAAATACCCAGACTTTGTACCTTCTGATGATAAAGTGCCTTTTAAAAGAAATTGGAAATGTGGCCATGTAATAAATCAGTCTGAATTGTTAATGATCTGGACTCGAGAGTATTACAGTATTTAGTTATTGATTTAACCACTTCTGCAGGAACAGGAAGACGTAGTCGCGGGCCAGAGCCAGCTGGGGGAGATCCTCGCTGCGCGCCGGGTACATGTTGGCACAGTGGGCTGTTCCTGGATCAGAGGAACAACGTTAGTATGAAGGAATGGCAGCGATTGAACAGTAACACTGAGATTGTCTGGGATACGAGATCAATTATGCACCCAATAAAGTTTCAATCGAACACGTGAGGCATTGTTCTGCTCTGTTAAAACTGTTGCTTGGCTGCTGTCGTGCGAAACAATCACAGAGAAACTGAGTTTAGTCGATTTCGACCTGGAAACATCTCCAAGGTTTAAAGCTCCTTTTATGGTCTAATCACAAATGTCTACAGATTTCCCCCTGTCAAATAATCAAGTGTATTAATTGTGTACACAATGAATACATTGCTAAACAGCTACATTGCTGACTCTCTAATAAACTACACACCCGCCAGAACACTGCGATCATCAGATGCAGGTCTATTAGAGGTCACCAGAAAGAGTCATAAGAAGATCGGTGATGCAGCCTTTGTAAACTACGCCCCAAAACTGTGGAACACGTTACCCAACAATATTAGGGAAGCCAATACATTAGGCATTTTTAAAAGGCAGCTCTCTTTACCAAAGCATTTTACTGATTTTACACTATTATACTGCACTATTCTCTGTGATTGACATTGCACTATTTCTCTATGTTTTATTCCCCATGTTTTTATTTTTAATTATTTTATGCGTTGCTGCTTGTTTTACACTGATTTTACATCTTATTTTGTACTGATGTAAAGCACTTTGAACTGCAATCCCCTGTATGAAAGGTGCTATACAAATAAAGTTATTATTACACATTTTAATGGACACTTTCGGTTAGTCAGCATTTCTAGATTTTCCCAAAATTCCCACGGTTCATAGCTTTTCAGACGTTGAAGCAGCAACAAATAACTTTCCCCCCCCCGTACCTTTGAAAGAATAATTAATGTTGAAGCCACTGTTCCACCTTTTTAATCAAACTTAGTTTAGATGTTATTTAGATGTCTAGAGCCACCTGGATCAACAGATCATCAAATACTTGCTAATAGCTTGATAGCAAAGATGTCACCGTTGTAAAATTACTTTTTTTTATTAGACTGTCATTATTATAATCATTTTAAAGGGCCAGTATGCAGTATTTATAATGATCAATTAGGAATAAAATAAAAATATATTCACAATTAGGTTTTCATTAGCGTATAATCAAATTAAACTAATAAACAGTGTTCTTCGTTCCCTTAATGAGAAGTTTTTATTCAAATGTTGGCTTTTTAGACGGCCTTTCATGTTGTCATCTTACCTGAAGGTCACTACAAAATATTTTAAAACTGCGGTCACACCAGTGTTAGAAATTAAAATCAATGTTTTGATAGCATAATGTACCTTAAACATACCGTCAGTTTAAATGCTATTTTATTCTGGAAAAAACCGGAAGTTCTCAATACCAAGCTTTTATTCTGAAAATCCTTCATGACGACATCCGTGACTACCGTCCATTAGTATCATTAAAGTGGATATTAACGCCGTTAACATGTATTACATATAAAGTTATGAAAGAGATAAGGAGGAGAAAAGGCATGTGGAAGTAAGCAATGAATGTAAAATGTCGAAATCCTCCGTTTAACGCAATATCGGACACAGAAGATTAGGAGCAAACAGCCAGCAAGCGGGAAGGACGAAGGCTTGTGGGCTCTCTTCTCTACGTCCGCCACTGCGAGAGGAAGCTGCAGCCTTTCTCTCCTCACTGAACAATATTCTGCTTGTGCCCCGCGCCTTTTTTAAATTAAAGTACCATTTGAACCCTCTCAGAGACTCCATTTAGTCTCCTTTTAAAGCTTCTCTCCTGGACGCGAGAATAACGAACACAACATAACACCAGCCACCACCCTCCTAAAGTATTAGGTAGGATGGCTTTTGTCCTTTTTAAATCCCATTGCTAGATAACATATACACTTGTTTTTCGAGCTGTAACGTCACAGTGCTTTTTACTTCACTTCCCTTCAAGTGTTTTATGCCCCGGCCACACGAGGACGAAAACGGTCGTTTGCGTTACTGTTTAGTGTCATATAGACCGTTAGGCCACACGAGGACGACCGAATACGGCACTAAACGACTGCGTAAACGATAACGGGTCCCAAGGTGGATAGAACGGCATACGCAACGCTCTGGGGGGTCAAACGGCTCCGTGTGTACGATCATTTTCTGATAATGATGAGGCAATAGCCCCGCCTCTCCCCACCTCTGCTGCTCACCCCCACGTCAAAGTAAACTGCACACTGAATTCAGATTATTTATCTTTCTCTCGATATGGACCTAAACGCTGAGTGAAGTCTAATCTGACAGGACGGAGACACGCAGCTCTGCTTCACCTGCAGCTCCTCCCGCTGTGATGCGGCGGTGAACGGAGTAAAACACACATTTCAAGTCAGATCATCACCCTTAGCTATTTTAATTACCTCTCAAACTACCTAAACTAGTTATAAATATGTTTATTTTTACTGTTGGCCGGGTCACTTATTACTGGATCAGCTGCTGCATGAAACAGACACTGGCGCGCTGTCCGAAGAGAGGGAGGAAGAAAGAGAGGCTCCGTGTATTTTATTATTATAATATATAGATTCGTTATTCATTTGTTTTAAAGCTCAATAAATAACAAAGAAGACCTTTGACCGGCACTTTTATAATTTTGTCGGAAGATTTAAACTTTAATACACGTTGACTGGCGAAAAACTCTGCCCGGTTCCCTCGGCCCCCACCGCGGAGAATAAACAGAAGGGCAACCATGACAACCATGCTTCTTCGCTGCTTTTGAGGAGGAAGTACAGGCTCCTGCCAACACATCCTCACTCCCAGGTCGGCCTATGTTGACGTTATGTCAAGTCCCCTGTCGGCTTTTTCCAACGCAAGGGGGGGGCCTTAGCGTCCATTTTCAACGCAAGGGGGGGGCCCTTAGCGTCCATTTTCAGCTTTCCGGGATGTCCATATGCTTCTATGGACGCTCATGGAAGCACGGCATTCGTTTGTGTCGGCTGCCCTTAAAAGGCAATGTGAGCGTCCATTCTCATTGGATAACGGAGAATTGTACACCCGGAAGTAAGTATTCCCCTTACTGTCGATTGATTTTACAGTGATATCTGCACTACTCATCGACTAAAAAACACCAGATTATCCTTGTTAATTACACAACATTGATTGGTTTAAATTGTGTGCAATGCTTTTGTATTTTTCCCCTTCGATTCGGAGAAACAAATGTTTTTTCGGAGTAAAGGATAGCAGAAGACACTACACTACCCAGAATCCCCAGCTATCGTTTGGACTACACCATGTGCTCTGTTTGACAAACCCCGTGATAGTCCTCAAGCTCTGTGATTGGAGAGTGTGCTCCGAGGGTTACGCCGAGCCTCGAACAGCACTTGAAATGGGATGGAATCACGGCAGACTGTCCAAAACTGGATTTGAACGGGTCCACCGCGTCCCCCCCCCCTCCCCCACCCTGTCCCCAGAACTACAAATGTACTATTCTGTTTCGCAACATGTTCTGTATCTATGGCACGTCTCTACTGGGAGTTGTAGTTTTAAAAGACGTTTTCGTATTTCCCATAATAAGAAGTTGCCAGTATTAAACTGTGTACATCCCTGGAGGTTTAGGGGATAGGAAACACTCACATTTAAAACATACAATTAATAAATGGGTGAAAATTGCTTGTGCCCATAATGGGCAGCATTAATATATATATATACACACATGCCAGCTAAGGTCAGAAGAGCTTTATTTAACAGCTGGTCTTATGTTTGTGACCCCTGTTGTTAATTGATAACATTACATTACATTAATTGATAAGCCTGAAACATGCACTTGTTAAGGTTCAGAGGCACATTTAGCAAATATGGCAGTAGCCATCGATCAGCTTAAGATAAGATATACTTTATTGATCTCAAGTTGGAACATTTGCGTTACATCAGCATGTGTAACAGTTAAATATGCAGTGGTGTTTATTTGTGAATCATTTAGTATAATCACACAAATTCTGTGTTTTATATTCAACAATTCTGTGTTCTTTATTTATTGATTGTTCAATACCTGACAAGGCCGGAGATGAAATATCTACATACATCTTATAAGAGTATAATACATTATGTATAATATCAGTTAAAATAAGTGCTTCAACATAGTTAACATTGCTGGAGGTATGCACAAATATTGATAGATGTCTTGTAATGCACTATTGAGGAACCTGCGACCCAAGTTTTTCATTCAATGCATAACTACACCATAGTTGTGTAGGCCTATATGATATGTCAATAAACCTTAGAAAATCTTGAAATCTTGAAAGGGATGTGCAAAATAGTCATTATATACAGTCTTTAATTAACTATTAGTAGAGAATAACGAGTAATTAATATACTTTATAGGGATCCTATTAATATCTAATGAATAAAAATAATGAAATTCAATAACATGCTTTAACCACTAGGTGTCCCTTTATATCAGCTGTGCACCTTTATGGTGTAAATACAGCCTATCTACCAATTGGATCAAATATAAAAGTCAGCCGAATTAGTGTTGATACTGCAAGGAGACGTATTGTGTGAAAAGAAATGTAAGATGTTGTTTAATGGCTGATATATTTATGATCCACGTCACGTTTTCAGTTCCTCATGTTTGTCTAGAAGTCTTCTCATCAGGGCTCTATAAATACAGAACTACGGCAGATATGTAATATTTAATGCAGCCGAACCGTGTATTACAATGCCGGTATGTGATGACTTTCAAAGAGAAAAGCAAGCACACTCGGAATAAAGTATTATTGTATTTTTTTTTTAAATGTTTTCGGTCTGTTTCCGTTATTTGTTAATGACGATGTGCTGTGAGATGTGAGACTGGAATTGCACAGGGGAAAATAACGTAGGCTATCTTAGATGCGGATTTTGTTAAACTAATATGTTTGCGCTGTGGACCAACACTATACATTGACGGGGAAGGGGGGTAGCAATAAAGATAACACCATTAAACAGTTACACAAACATAACAGAAATAATATCGATAGCAGCGTCCCTAGCAACCACCTTGGTAACAATGAAAACGTTATGGACGCAATTTCCTGAAGTAATCTTCGTAATAACTAGCAAACTAAAGATCATGTACATCCACTGCACACATAATCTGAAATAACAACTCATATTTCTCGCATCAAATGACATCAAAACGCATTTTAATGGCCAAACTAACTTTAAAATAGGCATTTTCCATCTGAGAATAAAACGAAGTTCGGCCATGTTTTTTTTTTTCTTCAGGGAGAAATTTGAAGATCACGTGACGTCAAACAGAGCACATGGTGTAGTCCAAACGATAGCTGGGGATTCTGGGTAGTGTAGTGTCTTCTGCCATCCTTTACTCCGAAAAACATATTTGTTTCTCCGAATCGAAGGGGAAAAATACAAAAGCATTGCACACAATTTAAACCAATCAATGTTGTGTAATTAACAAGGATAATCTGGTGTTTTTTAGTCGATGAGTAGTGCAGATATCACTGTAAAATCAATCGACAGTAAGAGGAATACTTACTTCCGGGTGTACAATTCTCCGTTATCCAATGAGAATGGACGCTCACATTGCCTTTAAGGGCAGCCGACACAAACGAATGCCGTGCTTCCATGAGCGTCCATAGAAGCATATGGACATCCCGGAAAGCTGAAAATGGACGCTAAGGGCCCCCCCCCCTTGCGTTGAAAATGGACGCTAAGGCCCCCCCCCTTGCGTTGAAAAAAGCCGACAGGGGACTTGACATAACGTCAACATAGGCCGACCTGGGAGTGAGGATGTGTTGCTCCTGCATATGTACTGCAGCTTCTCCAGTGGTTGGAGCTAAACGGAGCTGTCTCGTGTGGACAGACACTATCCGGATGACTATTGCGTGTAGACGGAAGCTTTTTTGCGATTGCGTTTGCGTTAATCAGGGCCCTGACCAATTTGCCGCCCTAGGCAAGATTTAGGTGTGCCCATAGTTTATGGGCGCTGTACGCGTAGTTATGTTAGTATAAGATAATAGATGTACTTTGTTGATCCAAAATCGGGAAATTGTGTATTATGAAAAAAAAAAAAAAAATTATTTTTAATTTCTAACTTATTTTTTTTTCTTTTTTTCCGGCGCCCCCTATGGGTTGATGCGCCCTTAGCATTCGCCTATACTGCCTATGCCGAGGGCCGGCCCTGGCGTTAATCCTATGCGTTTAGCCGTTTTCGTCCTCGTGTGCATTATTCACCTTTGATGAACACAGCGGGCAGGTCGGGGCTGATGTCCTGCGTGACCCCCAGGGCGTGCCAGGGGTCGATGGATCCGTTGGGAAGAACGATTCTGGAGGAGCGGATGTTGTAGCTTCCGTAATATTCGTTGGTCTCAGCCACGGCCTCCGCTAGCTGATCAGCACTGACGTTAAAGAAGTCTGCACACTGCTGCACGTGGTACCTGCACCAGAAAACACACAGCTTATCTTGGAGGTTATGTCAATTCAAAATAACACCCCAAGTGGAAATGAGACCTGTTTAGTAAAATGATAACACCACATTTTGTTGATTAGAGATGTGTTCAGAATAAATGTGATATTAAAGCGACAATACTTTCTCCTCTGTTAGTGGAATTAATCATTTTCAAGACATTATGCTTTGTATTCATGTGTCCAAATCAAAACAGTTCATTGGAGGTATATACAACCAGGAAAATGGACAATGATTATTTCGTTTGGTTTGGCTTGGTCGACATCAACTTATATAACTCGAACACGTGAGGCATTATTCTGCTCTGTTAAAACGGTTGCTTGGCTTGTGTCGTTTTTAAGGCACCTTTTATGGTCCAAACACAACTGTCGACAGATTTCCCCCCTGTCAATGAATCAAGTTCCCACGGTTCATCGCTTTGTGACGAAGCAGCAACAAATAACTTTTCCTGGAAGAATGAATGTTGATGCCACTGTTCCTTCAGAGCTAACATCAGCACTGACGTTAAAGAGGCACCAGAACACACGGCAACAATGGGAACATTGGGAGGAAAATGGACAATGCATAATGTTTGGCTTGGCATAGTGGTCATCCCTTCACGATACACATATCAACATATTAAATCAACAATAATGTCATTTCTTTCAGATTGCGACAGACTATAGCAAACTATTAGCGATGAAGAAGCGAAAGCCTTAGAGCAGGGGTGTCAAACTCAAGGCCCGGGGGCCACATCCAGCCCGTGACTTCATTTTCTGTGGCCCCACAACAGCTCTGAAAGAATGTTTATTATGCGGTTACATGCCGATTTACAGAAGCACGTTGCCCATAGACTACATGTCCCACAATGCATCTCAAATTTGACTTTTTTCTCAGAATTATTATTTTTTTCTTCAAAATATGCCTTTTATCTTAGAAGTTGCATTTTTCTCAGAATTTGACTTTTTTTTCAAAATGTTACTTTTTTTACCAACATTTTACTTTTTTCTCTCAAATCTCACTTTTTTTTTGTGACTTTTTATTCAGAATTTGGCTTTTCTTTTTAAATCATTTTGTGACATTCTCACTGAAGAGACTTGCAATTATTTGCCCTAGACTTCTGCTTTCAGACGTAGTTAATTATGAAGTTATTACCCTATCCGATAATAATCCAATGCAGAGGCAATATTGTAATATGCTCTTAACATCCCGATAGCATTGAATATATTAAAATAATACATGAATAAAATATATTAAAATACATTATTTTATATATATTAAATATTTATATATGTATTTTTTTTATATAGTCTTAAAGTTACAACCGGCCCTTTGAGTGCAACCATAATGCTAATGTGACCCGTGATGAAATTGAGTTTGACCCCCCTGCCTTAGAGGATAACCTCAACACTTGTTTACATTATTTCATAATTATTTTTGCTCAATTATCAATAAATAGACACCGAAAACTAAATAAATAAAAAATACCTTATATATTATCTTTAAAAAAATCTCATTAAAAGGTAGGGTAGGTAATTTATTTCAGAAACACTTGTTATATTCCATGGAATGCTCTTAACATCCCGATAGCAATGAATATATTAAATGCTTTGACAATAAATACACACAAAAATTTCATCTGTGGAAGCCGTGGCGCTGTAAAAAGCACGACCAATCATCTGAGCCGGCCGGCTAAAGTAACTGGATGGCCTACCTGCCTGTCAGCCTTCCATCTGGGCACAAACTTATCTCGTGCCCTCATTGGTCATGTGCGCGTTCGTGTGTGTTGGAGGAGGGGCTCTGTGAGGAAGTCTGAAGGAAGGGGCAGATTGTATTCTAGCTTACTCGAGCTGGTTTCTCCATTCTTACCTACCCTACCTTTAAGTGAGATAATTTGAATAAGATAAACTAAATAACATATATGTATATTATATATTTCCAAAAAGTCCCAAAGATGTTTTTATATATACAAAAGTGTGTCATTTATTACATTAACATTATTTATTTTACATCTGACGTTTTCATATTAGTTATTTAAAGATGTAACTCTCTTTTTTAAAACAGATTAAGTGTATTAGACGTTTTCATTTCCTTCTCTTTGCTGTGGTAATAATGGTCCAGGGGAGCAGGTGCCGGGGAGAAAAGATTTATTAAGACTTAATTATTCAGAGAAAATGTTTGATGTACTCACTTCAGAGGGAAGCCGCTGAAAGGTTGGTCCGGTGAATCGGTGCTCTGGTAAAATCCAAATTCAGTGCAAGTCTGGTAGACCCACTGTCTCCCTGACGACACACACACAATTAATTTGGGAGTTACATTTGAAGAAGCCGCTAAAAAGAGATAGTAGAGAAATAGAGAAGAACTCATTTCTATATTCACAAACATATCTTATGAATATGTTTGTTGTATACCAATACAATCAGCTTCCTCCTTAACCATTGAGTCATGTTTGCAATAAATAAGGGTATTTATTTGTTCCCACAATTCAAATGAAGTCCATTTTAGTTAATGGCATCAAAAGGCGTCACCAACACAGTGCAGGTATTTCTACTATGAGTTTCAAATTGATTTTTTTTCATACTGAAGTCTTTACTCTCAGCCCCAATTAGCAGGAAGAGGGGAGAGTGAAACTGAAACCCGGAGGAGGAGGAGGAGGAGGAGGAGGAGGAGGAGGAGGAGGAGGAGGAGGAGGAGGAGGAGGAGGAGGAGGAGGAGGAGGAGGAGGAGGAGGAGGAGGAGGAGGAGGAGGAGGAGGAGGAGGAGGAGGAGGAGGTGGTGGTTTATGTGGACACATCCCAGTGGCTTTTTAAGAGACCACTTCCTGTTCCAGTGATCCCAATCCACATGAAACTGGAACCACATCCCGGGCGGATGGGGGGGGAATATATAGAAACCCATTTCAGGTTAAACATGTTAAGGCGTTACTCGATGCTGAGCGGCCGACGCCGTGTTAAATCAATGAAAGACCTGATTTCCCCCCCAAATCTTCCAAAGCAGCATTACTGGTATTACAGAAAACAACATCTAAGATTCAGACGCTGAACTCGTGCATTATCATCCGCAAAGAAATACTTTATTTGTTCATTTTAATATACTTTTAATTTGAGTCTAAAACCCATAAAAATCTTCATTTCTTCTTTTGATATTCTTCCTCAAATTTAAGATGTATGTTTCTTTGTGTTGGACAAACAATCCGAGGACTAAGAAAATATGTTATAATCCACAAAAGTGCTCTTAGTTATTTGTTAATACATTTGAATTAAATAATAATAATTATAGTAATAAATATTGTAATATAACAGCTTTTATTTATTTTGTCCATTTATTGTATTTTCTCTTTTTCTGACTTGTGGACTGTTGTCTAGTTCTTTTATTTATTTTTGTAACTGTATATATTTTTGTGTATGTTTAACAAAACAACAAAAATAAAAGATAAAAGTTCTACAATACAATTTGTAGTCTTCCCTAAAAAAGAAAGCAAAAAAGGTTAAAAGAAAAGAAAATGTATTTACATATGACTTCCCTGTATGAGACCGAATCTGTGTCATAAGAACACAACAAACCCAAAAATAAAAAGGGACTAGAAACAGCCGAGTGTTTAGAACAGAAGGCACTAAAATAACCATGTTTACCCAAAAAATACACACACACACACACACACACACCTCCTCCTGCGGCCGGCCCCTCCCATGACGCATTAGTCATCTCCTTCAGGTAGGAGTTGAAGCTGACGTCCAGACATTTAACGGAGAAAGCTTCCATCATGAAGCGAGCCACGGCGGCATAACGTTGGTACGGATCCCCGAGCGTGGAGTCAGACATCGCCTCACACAGAACCTTGATGGTGATGTTGGTGCCCGTCACTCCCTGAAAATACACAGAGAAGAAGAAGGATGAAGCCAATTGATCCACGTTTTCATTCAATTTACACACGGCATCACGTCTGTCCGTCCTGGGAGAGGGATCCCTCCTCTGTTGCTCTCCCTGAGGTTTCTCCCATGTTCCCTTTAAACTGTGGGTTTTCTCCGGAAGTTGTTCCTTGTACGATGTGAGGGTCTAAGGACAGAGGGTCTAAGGACAGAGGGTCTAAGGACAGAGGGTGTCGTATTGTCATACTGATATTCTGTACACACTGTGAAGTCCACTGAGACAAATGTAACATTTGCGATATTGGGCTATATAAATAAACATTGATTGATTGATGATTTGAAAATATTATATTTACATACATTAACTTGCAAGGCATTAACCATGAAGTAATGAGAAGGCCAACATGTCACTCAAAGAGACACACAATTACTCCAAATAGACCAAAACAACTACTAAATTACACAAAACAGACTTCACAAAATGAATGAAGGCTAGGCCATGACATTTAATTGTAGTGTGGGATTTCTTTACAGTGGTTATAGTTGGATTCGTCTCCTGAAATAAAGAGACACTTCTTGAATTTAAGGATTGGTGCACGGAAAACATGACACAAAAAGACATGTAACCTACAAGCATAGGGGGGAGAAGTTATTTTAGTAGTGCCAGAGGGGGGAGAAGTACTCAGATCTTATGCTTCAGTAAAAGCAAATGATGATATTTCACATAATTAATCCAAATCTGTAAAGTAACTAAAATACATGTAGTGGAGTAAAAGTACACAATTTAAACTGAATATATGTAAGTTGTGGATTAATCAAGACATTTAAGGGACTCCACCTTGAGCTTTGGGACACACTGAACACTAAAACTATTTGATGAATTTAGGTAAATATCCACAGATGAATCCACATTCTGTATCTGCAGCCCTACTTCCATCCCTGCATCCTCTGGGTAAAAAGAGGAACTGTTAGCACTTGTTCTTCAAGCTGCAGCGTTACATAACATCCTTCCGTATTTTTATAAAAGCCCCCCATTGATAACCTCTCGCCTGTGCAGCCGCGGCCTCTTCTGATAGAGTTACACCTCCTAACTCTTACCCAGATTCCTGAGCGGTGCCTAAAACCTGCTAGTTCCCTCTGAACTCGGCTCTTTGTGTTTGAGAGGCAGCTGCCAGGAGTAAAAACTACTTCAATTGTACTGGACTGGTGTCATTATACAAAAAACAAAAAGGCCACTAATTACTATTTTCCTGCTGAATACAAAGTCATTCAGACTAGCTGCACCTTCACCAGCTTTGAGAACACTTTCATGATCAATCATTATAAAACATATCATATATATTATTCTGAAATGGACCAATCTGCACAACGACTACTTTTACTGTCGCTACTTTCACTATATTTTGATGAGAATACTTTTCTACTTTCACTTGAGGAACATTTTGAATGCAGGACTTTTACTGTAACACAGTATTCCTACACTCTGGTACTTCTACTTTTACTCAAGTACAAGATCTGAGTACTTCTACTTTTATTCAAGTACAAGACCGGAGTACTTCTACTTTTACTCAAGTACAAGACCGGAGTACTTCTACTTTTACTCAAGTACAAGATCCGAGTACTTCTACTTTCACTTAAGTACAAGATCTGAGTACTTCTACTCTTACTCAAGATCACGATCCGAGTACTTTTACTTTTACTCAAGTACAAGATCTGAGTACTTCTACTTTTACTCAAGCACAAGATCTGAGTACTTCTACTTGTACTGAAGCACCAGATCTGAGTACTTCTACTTTTACTCAAGTACCAGATCTGAGTACTTCTACTTTCACTGAAGCACCAGATGTGAGTACTTCTACTTTCACTGAAGCACCAGATGTGAGTACTTCTACTTTCACTGAAGCACCAGATGTGAGCGGTGCCTGGAACCTGCTCGTTCCTCTGAACTCGCTCTTTGTGTTCGAGAGGCAGCTGCCGGGAGCGTTTGTCCGCCGGCGCTGCTCCTCTCGGCTCTTTTATAAGCGTCTCTTTAGCTCCGGGCGACAGGAAACCAGAGAGACCACAGAGGCTTTTGTTACTTTTTCACATCGGCTTATTGGTAACCGGACTCACGTCTCCTCGGGCTCCAGAGGGACGGAGAGGAACACAAGGGAGAGAGAGGGGGGGGGGGGGGGGGGGGGGGGGGGGGAGTGGTCAAAAAGAGACCAAATGGAGGAAAAATAAATACAGTAAAAAGATAATAAAAAAATCATTGTGTGTGTGGCTGTCTGTGTCTGTGTGTGTGTGTGTGTGGTGTGTGTGTGTGTGTGTGTGTGTGTGTGTGTATGTGTATGTATGTATGTGTGTGTCTCTCTATCTGTGTGTGTCTGAGTTTGTGTGTCTGTGTGTGTGTGTGTGTGTGTGTGTGTGTGTGTGTGTGTGTGTGTGTCTGTGTGTGTGTGTGTGTGTGTCTGTGTGTGTGTGCATGTGTATGTATGTGTGTGTCTCTCTATCTGTGTGTGTCTGAGTTTGTGTGTCTGTCTGTGTGTGTGTGTGTGTGTGTGTGTGTCTGAGTTTGTGTGTCTGTCTGTGTGTGTGTGTGTCTGTATGTCTGTGTGTGTGTATGTGTGTGTGTGTGTGTGTGTGTGTATGTGTGTATGTGTGTGTGACATCTCAACACACTCTCAAAGGGACTCCACTAGCTCTGGAGGAGGGCAGGGCGATTCATTTCATTTAATTGAAGTGGGAATTGTCACAGTCTGCGAGATTAAAGGTTGCTTTTGTTGATTAAAGGAAATTCAGCTCAGAAAGAACCAAAACTAGAGTACGTTGTTATGCAGAATAGTGGAGTAAAATGCAGTGATGTAATTTATCAATGGATTAAAATAAGTCATCCAATCATGGGTTCATTAATGCAGCAGGAAAAGGTGAAGCCTACTTGAATGACTCTTAAACTGCCAGGTGTCTTAATCCATAATAATGTGTTATATAAAGAATCCATTTTAAGCACCTGCAAAGTAAAAACTACTTAGACATTGTACTTAAACACAGTGCATGTATAAGACCGGTGTCATTCTTGAAAAACCTAACAGGCTGCCACTAATGATTATTTCCCTCCTCAAGTAGTCTGCAGGTTGTTCTTGGGCAAATTGTCTCTAAAATGTCGTAAAATAGTGAAAAAAGTCAATCCCACAATTGCAAAATCCACATAATGTCTCCCAAGTCTTGTTCTGTCCGTGTAAACGCCAAATGGTATTTACTTTAATATGGTATTAAACAGTAAAGCTCAACATCTTCATATTTGAGAGGCTGAAAAAAGCATTTTCTCACATTTTGACTTTAAAAAACAACTTACTGAAATAATTGACTGTTTTTCTCGTCTTTATAGTTGCAACTTCACTAAAAGTCGAATTGTCCATCCTTCCCACTTTGCATTGTTGTCTAATTCACCTTGAGTAGTCACCTGTAATGCATGAAGGTGTGAAAAAGGGTCTCCTCACCCCATATAAAGATAAAATAAGACCCTCAGCATCTCCAGCCCCTCACTGCCAAACAATGCGTTTATTATGTCTCACTTCACTGATCCACCCTCCTTCACCTCATAGCTGCCTTCCTCTCAACCGAGACCAAACTGTAGGTCGACCGCTGACCCACTAAAGGCTCCTCACACACTGTTCAATGAGCATTTATCACGTTTTATTACATGGCTTAGTTGAATACGCGATTCTGATTGGTCAATTCAGAACATGTGACACGTTGTTAATCCAGACAGACCGCTGTCAAGGACTTATTGACCGTTGTTAAGGACGCTCACATCTGCACAAAGAAGTCTAGTCGATTGAACTGTATACAGTTTGGCTGAAAAGCAAACTGCATGAGTTTGCTTTTCAAACTGGGACAAGAAAGCAGCGGAGAAGTAACGGGGCAGAAACCCTCCTTTTTACGCAGCGGTCCAGACATAGACATCAAACGGCAAAATATATTCAGTGTGCAGTTACTTTGGCATCAGGGCAGGGATATCTAGATACTTCCCAAGGGTTGACATCATGAACTGAGCTACTTTTAAAGCAAGCAGCGATGTTTTCAAATCTGTAATCAAAAAGCTCCTCAAAAACGCTATCGAAGCAGTTCCTACCGTTGCTACGTTAGTTCAAACGGTAACAACGGACTATTTTTCTTAGCGGATGCATATCATTTAAAATAAATAATAGCCTACAATTTTTTTAATCAATAAAAACATTTTATAAATCTATGAAAGCATTTCAATTCATATTGGGAGTCATATCGTTACTTTGTTGAGAATGTGGCCGTGTAATAAGCGGGATAATGTGCAGCGACTTGGTCATTATGGGGAAAATAACACCCAGGCTGATCAGGAGTCCGACGCGAAGCGGAGGGATCTTGATCAGGCTGCCATAAGGACCGCCTCGCTGCACATTATCGCTTACATATCTAATGTCATGTTTTTATTACTGATGTATGTCCTCCCTATGGGTGTGTAGTAAAATAAAGCTTCAATTATTGCCTATAAAAACAACATTAAATAATCAGTTGCATTCATTTCTTATGGCTCTATCTGCAGCTTTTCCAGAGTCATTTCTTATGAGTACATTTTCCCACAGGCCAACAACAGCTTCAACAAAACTATTCCCCTCAAAGAGAAAACCAAACATGCCCTGTTGTCCTGAGAGAAAAAGTGCAGAAGGAAACATCCATTAAACTCAGTGTGCTGCTCTGTGATGCTAGCTCAGATACTTGGCATCTCATCTTGGGTGCAAGGTCATCAATGTTTGGGGTCAGGCTCTGAGCTGAGGAGACCCTCAGGATGGAGTGAAGGTGTGCGTGCAATATACCGGCGGGCCAGATCTAATAGTCATTACAAATTATCCTGCGGGCCGAAATTAAATCCACCACGGGCCTGATTTGGCCCCCGGGCCTTGAGTTTGACACATGTGCTCTAGCAGAACTTTAGATACATTTTATGTGCAGCGTGTTTTCGGCTATCCTGAATGAATGAATTATAATTACAAGGTAGCACTGGGGTTAGCTGGTAACTTAGCATTAGCTTTGCTGGCTTCGCTCCTCCAACTATTGGTTAACTTAGGCTCTAAAAAAACAAGATGGTGAAACGCCCACTTCTTTTATACAGTCTTAGATATTGGTTAATCAGAAAGTTTCTGCTTCTTGAATCCATGTTTTGCGATGCTTTACTGATGTTTGGCAAGCATTTACTCTCACCTCAAACCCCCGGTTATCTTCATTGTACTGGACCACATCCATGAAGTTTCCAGCCAGCGTTTCCAGGAAGTAGGCCGAGTCCATCTCTGTCTGGATCTGCAGCTTTGAACATAAGCTGAAGAGAGAGAGAAGAGGGAGTCAAACAAGGTCAGGGAAGAGACTAAACATCAGCATGTAAGCCTTGTCATTGTGAACATGCTGCTGTTAGCATGTAGCTGTGCCTAAGTACAGTCTAACAGAGCCGTTAAAGGGGACATATTCTGCTCATTTTCAGGTTCATATTCACATCTTCATGCTTTAATGTTCAAAAAGCTCTTTATTTATCTCATACTGCCTGTGCTGCAGCACCTCTTTCTACCTTCTGGAGAGAACACGGGGATGTTAGCCTTTGTTGAACATTTACATGCACAAAAACCTATATAACACGTAAAAGAGTAAATATCACCATACGGTGCATTTGAGACTTCCCCATTTCCAAAAAAGAAATCTGAGATTTTCCATTGAACTTCATATTCATTGTATCAAATATACGTTTTAGAAATGGATGTTCGTCAAGCTCCCACACTTTTTATAAATGAACTGCAAGTACATCCAAACAGCTACATGTATCCCCCCTGTCATGGACACAATTCAAAGAGTAAATACATTGTAATTACATAGTGATTATAAAATGTACATTTTCAGAAAGCTATAGTCCCTTTTTCAACAATATATTTCAGTTAGAGGTAGGGTACACTGTAAAAAAAAAAAGTTTTTTCACAGAAATGTACTGTATTATTTTACAGACCTTTCTTGTTTTTCTATATTACGTGTAAATACCATAAAAATACAGTAAATTACTTTTATTTAAAATAAATAAAGGTTTTATTCTGTAAATTGGTTTGATTAGAAATTATCGTTTTTTTACAGGATAATTCCATTGTTTAATTGTCTTGAATGTTAAATTACATTGAATTCTATGTAAAAACACATAAAATACACATAATTTTACTGCATGTAAAATGAAGGCAACTTTCTTTCTTTTTTTGCAGTAAAACCTTAAATTTAATGTAACAAAATGTAAAAAAAAAAAAAAAAACTATTCTGTACTGTTGTAGAATACAAATAAATCTTATTATAAAACATCTCTAAAATGTTAAATAAATGTATACATCTTCACAAAAAATGTAATATATTGCAGAAATACCCAAAAATGATTTTGTGTAAATAAAGTAGTTTTCATAGTATACTAAAATAGTTAACTGTAAAAAAAAAAGTGTCAAATAAAAAAAACGTAAAATGTATGTAAAAAGCTACGGCGCTTAAAATGGAATCCAGCCATACAACGGCAGACAAGACAAGCAGGATTGGAATGAGTCCACAACACTCCTGATTGGTTGATATAAACGTCATCGAAAAAACCTGCCAATGAGCACTGTCCGCGCCTTTCAATCCAATTTGAAACTTCCACGTCAGTTTGAGCGGCTCTCCTGCGGAGCTATAGAGCTGTCTGTATGTCTGCTCACGAGTTTATGGACTAATATCGGGATAGTTTTACATCTACACGTTAAATATGAGCATCGGGACGTCCACAGAGAACAGAAGACTTGAGATCTGGTGAGTCCTGCAACTGTAATGGAGTTAAACATACTTAGATAATCCTTAGTTTGTGAATGTTTAATTGTGTATTTAAGGTTACGTTTCTTCTTCTAGTTCAGTGAGTTTTGAGTGATGAGACATATATTTTAAGGGAATCTGTGGAATCTCAGCTTTCATATGATACGTTTGTGCAGATAGCATGAAGTAAAAAAGATCGCTTTTGCCAGTTATGTGCTAAAGTAGCGTTAGCTGTTAGACTTGTGTTTCGTTTAGTTAAAAATGGTTAATATCGTCAGTTAGCTGAGTTTCTTCCCGTTAAGTGGGTAAGCATCATTAATAGGTTGTTAGTACATTTTAAGAAGTCCTGAGATGCTGTTTCTTGCAAGATGTCCCACCGGCGGGACAATCGGGCTATACAGGTTAACAAGGTGGCTGCTAACGTTAGCTTACAGCTTATTGCAGTGCTGCCGCCATCCTCTCGTCTCCAACGCGGGACGATTACACATAAACGTGCAGCAGGGTGTCACAGTGTTGTCGCCAATCTTATTGTAAAGTTTCACAGCTTTTTTACTGCGGAATCCAGTTTGTTAATGTTCAGTAGCCAACAGCTATCATAGCATAAACTGCTAACCACTAACGTTTGGCTAACTTGCTAGTTAGCTCTGCTCTATATATTACAAGCTAACATGACTAGCTAATGTCACATTGTGTGAACTAAAATAGTTGTTGTATTACTACATCATACATGCTTGGTCCAAATCTCTGCTAAAATTATTATTTTTAACAAAATTATCATTAAAGTATCTTTATTTTTTTGCATTTGTATCACACTTGGCATAAACTATTTTAGTTAATCAATTAGAACTGGAGAATTAAAATAATGATTTGTGGTAATCAAAAACAATGTATTTAAAGAAACACTAGGAATAACATAGGAAATAATACGGATAATGTTGTACCCATGTTGTGCCTTAGAAGTGTAGTGATACAAACATGATTTTTATTTAAAAAAGTAAGAAAGTTCAAATGAAAATTAGAATTGGTGTTGATCAAAAACAGGTTAATTGAGGAGGTAATTTATTGCAAAGATATTTACAATTTAAACTAATTTGGGTCACTTTTGATGCATGTTGGTTGTATGTTGTGTAACAAAGGGTTACCATGACAGCTAGACGTACTAAATCCTGCACACTGCTCCTTCAAATGGACAATGTGATGAATGAACATATGTCGCCATTTTGTAAATCTTGTTATTTTCAGTTGAGAATGTTTCAAAGTAATCTTAAAAAAAAATTCTACTTACTTTTTGTTTCTACTGTTTATAAGTATGATGTTTAAATATGAAATACTGTATTCATTAGTTGTTCTATAATTCTACAAATATTTGTATATATATCAGTTTTCAGAGTAATTGTTTCCTACAGAACATTTTGTGATGTCATTTTGTTGAACCTGTTTGATTGGAAAATGTTAGAAAAAAGCTGTAAAATAACAGTATTCTAGCTGTAGAACTTTAGGTTCTGTATTTATGTTGGTGTAAGATCATACAAATCTAATAAAAAAAACAGTTTTTCTCATCAGAACTTTATTTAAGGTATTTGAATGTAACATTTTAAGACAATGGATTTTGAAAAGAGAGGAAAGTGTTTTCCTGTAAAATCTTTAAGGACAATTCCTGTATATTAATTGCTTTTGCACTTTATTTCAGTTTTTTTACTTTAATGTTATGGTTTTTGTTTGGCAGCCTGCTGCTCCCAGTCATTTGACCGTTTTTTTACGGGTTTTTTGCCCGTAGAAGTTTTAGTGCTGTACTTTTATTGAAGGTTATTGACTGTAAAAAGAGCAGATACACCTGTAAAATAACAGTGTTTCACTGCTGAACTTTAAGTTCTGTCACTTTATTGAAGGTGTTTGACCGTAATAATTTAGGATAAAACTGTAAAATAACAGTTTTTACATGCTTAACTCTAAATTATGTCCGTAATAAACAAGGGAAGATACCTGTAAAATAACAGTGTTTCTCTGTAAAGGAAATTCATTATATTTACTGTGAATTTACGGTTTTCTCATTATTGAAATTGTGGTATTTCACTGTAATTTGGTAAGTTTTTGGAAGCACCAGCTGCCAGATTTTTACCGTTTTTTTACAGTTTTTTTTTTTTTTTTACAGTGTAGGTAAGTTTGAGAAACCGGCTCGAGATACACTTGTTGTTATATTCCATGGAATGCTCTTAACATCCCGATACCAATGAATATCTGAAGTGCTTTGACAATAAATACATAAATAAATATCATCAGTGGAAGCCGTGGCGCTGTAAAAAGCTCGACCAATCATCTGAGCCGGCCCGGCTAAAGTAACTGGATGGCCTACCTGCCTGTCAGCCTTCCATCTGGGCACAAACTTATCTCGTGCCCTCATTGGTCATGTGCGCGTTTGTGTGTGTTGGAGGAGGGGCTCTGTAAGGAAGTGGCAGGTTTTCTCCGGTCGTGTATTTTCAAATTCTAGCGCACTCGAGCCGGTTTCTCCAAAATTACATACCCCACCTTTAATGGAAAAAGTATTTGGATAATAATGAAATTAGAGCAAACTATTTGTACCATGTCCACCCTGTCATGGAAGGCTTGCTGACAGGGTGGACATGGTAGTACCCACATTTCAAGAGACTTATCATTGTGTGTAAATGTTTGGCCATTTATAATGAGACCTCAGTTTCATTATTCTGCTACATGTTCATGATAACTGAGTGATTCTGATGGGGACACCAAAGTTACTTTATAGTGATATTGACTCAAAACCCAAAAGCATAAAAGGGCCTCTTCATCATGGCTCTAGACGTAATCTTTTTTCCCACAAAAAGTCCAACGTGTACTGACTAGCGTCATCACTCAAACCCACAGTAATGAAGTGAAGTGTCATAGTGGAAATGAACTGTTTGTTGTACTTTCCAATAGTGCAAGAGTGTAAGAATGTAGACAAATACGTACTTGTGTGTGTCGAAAAAGACGGAAAATTACAGCTTCCTTGACTTTCTGCGTGACCTTTGCTCCTGTACTTAGTTTGGACAACATGCTGACGACATGATGGTTTTAGAAATGAGTGTAATTCCTACATGATGAAATTCTGTCGCAAACATTGCATCCTCTGAGTCACTGTGGTTTGGGAACTAGTCTCTAAAAACAACCTTTCTGACCTTTGTGTCTGCAAGGAAGCTAAATAAAAGACGTCCAATGTGGTCGGTGCAGAGTCAGAGTGACAGTATTAGCTCTGTGAGACGAACCGCAGCCATTTAAACCTCTGTATTCATCTATTGACTGACCTCACAGTCCCTATAATAACCCAGAACGGGCAAATGTGAAAAACATCACAGACAGACATAATGACTGCAGACGTAGCACCGGCCTGCTGAGAATAACGTCATTCCTTAAAACTAAAAACCAGGGAAGAAAATCCTGTAAAATGTAACAAAAAAAATACCCAATAAAATGTGGCAAACCAGGAGAAACTAAGCCATGCACACTATTTGTATTTTATCCTCATTAGTGGCCTTTGAAATGACATTTTAACCATGTGTTACTTAAGCTATCAATTGAAAAACTTGATTATGAATAAAACATGTAGTTTGGTTTATAGGTTTGACATTAGGCGCTTTCACACCAGAGTACTTTTACCCGTACTTTTCCCGTTTAGTTCCGATAGTGCCTGGGATGTTGCGTTCACACCAAAAAGAGAACTTTTACCCCCATTTAGTGCCTGCTAGAGAGGTGGGACTATCCTGAGGAGGAAAAAGTTCCCATTTCTGATTGGCTGGCTGTGAAGCCGCCATTGTATTTGCTGGCATTAGCATTATTAGCATTAGCCCAGCGCACCAACGGAGAGAGACTAACTTACAACACAAAATAAACATGGGAGCGGTGGAGATGAGGAGGTGTCGGCGTTCTGGCGATTTACTCCGAAGGCTTCAGTAGAAGCTGCTAGGAGTCCCAGCAGCTTCTACTGAAGCCAGTCCCCAACTCCGGGGACTTCCGTCCGGGGACTCCGGGTGGCAGTATACGCCGTGAAGTGGTTTGCGGCCTGCCAGTAAACCCAGAGCAGAAGAAGAAGAAGTGACGTCAGCGGCTTCATTTACGTAATATTCCCTTAGGGAACTTATTCCGGTGTGAACGCAATCGGTTCTTAGTTCCATGGGGGAACTAAGTGCTGGGAAGTGCTGCAAAGTACTTGGTGTGAAAGCGGCTATTTACAACTAATGTTTTGATCTAATATAAACATATGTAAACAAACTGGACCCTATACTTAGGGCGACTGTGGCTGCGAGGGAGTGCGGTCGTCTTTCAACCAGAAGGTTGTGGGTTCGATCCCAGCCCATGCAGTCAACATGTCGATGTATCCTTGGGCAAGATACTTAACCCTGAGTTTCTCCCGATGGCCAACGGTGTGTGAATGTGTATGCATGTTAGTTCCTAGAGTAACATTCACTGCTCTGTATGAATGGGTGTGAATGGGTGAACGACATGTAGTATGTAAAGCGCTTTGAGGGGTCTTGAAGACTGGATAAAGCGCTATATAAGTACAGTCCATTTACCATACTTATGGTAGGCCTGCAACTACAGGTCCATTTCAATATAAATCAATTGATTAATACGTTGCTTTGTTATTATTCTTGCAATTTTTGGGTGAGTGGGTGCATGGATAGAGATAGATAGATAGATAGATTGATAGATAGATAAAAGCTTAGGAAAAATATCCCTAAACCCTTGAATCATCAAAGCTTTTGATCTGCTCCAACTTAGCTTTTTCCCTAAATGACAGGATAATGAAATATGTGTTTTCGAGACACTTTACTTGAAGTCTTTGGTGATGTTATCGTAGGTCTTGGGGTCCTTCAGGAGCTTCACAAGGGTGTTCGAAGCCTCTTCCACAATTTTGGGGCAATCTGCGTTCTCCGAGGCCAGCGAACGCCTCACAACCTCCAAGTACTCTGTGAAATTAAAACATGCAGACAGAGGGAGGGAGGACACTTAGACCTGGGCGGCTATAAAAAGCCACAATAATACACAACAACCCGGTTAAACACACAGGGCTATTCTGAGGCGCTGGAAAGCACCAATTCATCTTCAAAAGAACACGCTGGATCCCAGATTTTGTAAAGTGCCGGAGAAAGGGTTTATTTTAAAAGGTTGCAAGTTAATTTCACAGTTTATGAAACTCTGGAGACTGAACATCTCTAAACCTGCGATCATTTCCACTTTTTTACCGATTTATCCTTTTCTTTCTTTCTTTTTATCTCCTTACAAAGTGCAGAGTTCCTATTTTGTTGTTCATGTATGACCTAAGAATAAGTGGACGATTAAAACAAAGAAAAAAAACACATAATTTTTTGTATATTTTGTCCGAATGTAGTTTCCTAAAGAAATTGTCAATTTGATTTCACATATGTATTTATAACAGCAGCATGTAAAACAAAGTATTGCACATAATTACACATACAAAAAGAGTAGTAAATAGACAATTATACAATATAAACATCTCAAATAGCAGATAAAACATAACTAAAAGAGTAAAAGACTGAAGATAAAAATATGTGAACTATCGGACTAATAAAACACTATTTTAAAAAGGGATAAATTACAGCTACACAATATAAAAGTGGGACATCATTAACACTTAGTGTTCAAGAATGGCATATTTAATACAAAATTAATTTAAAATGTACAGTGAGAAGTTTTAAAGGTCACCGACAGTATCATCCTATTTTTAGGCAATAGCACAGGTCTCAGATATATACAAATAAAAAAACATGTCTATGAAGTGTTTTGCTCAAAATACCAAACAGATCCCCCATTCTAGCCACGCCTCAAAAAGTGCTGATTCTGGGTATAAACAGGTCTCTCTTGAGAATGAGACCATGGGTGTTTCTCAATGTCGAGGACGCTTGCTTGGTAGCACATGTCTTCCGAGTGTCTTCGCGATTTCCGCCAAAGATTTGGAAATTGGTCCGTGCGCAAAGCATTGTGGGGATTTTAAGACCGCGGCGTCTACACATGTGCGGCCTCGAAATGTCCCGCTACGAAGTACGCCGGCCTCGGTAGAATTCCAAGTATGCTGGACATTGGAACAGTCCTTCGGCGGCACTCAATGATGTAGTATGCTTGAAATAGTGGCTCTGGAGCATCCTTCCTCGACATTGAGAAACACCCCCTGGGTCTCAATGAGATGCTCACCTGTATAAATAAAGGCTAAAAATAAATATTTTTAAACTGAAAGAAATACAAATAAGAGGGGGCGGAGCTTATGCCGGCTCATGCGGGACCTGGCGGAAACTGTCTAAAATGCTGCGGTGATGAAACGCAAGGATTATTACATCAAGGATTCTCTCTGAAACAGTATGGAGCTCAAAGGCTTTCTCTCTTGCCGGTTATACCACAGGGTGAGTTCCTTTTTACTTCCTGCTTCTTCACACACATGCTCTCCAGTACAGGTTAGCTCTGAGTGTTAGCGATGCTAATGTAAACACCGACCATATTACGTCCAAAACAGTCGGGCATTGTTTCTGATAGCAACGTTTCTGATTGGGCCGTGGGTCCACATTTCAGATATTACGTCATATCGGACGCAAATCTGGATCAGCTCCGTTGTTCCCCGTTTTTAGAGATTTGGGTACGGAGGAAAAGAGAGAGGGTTTTATTTCCTGACGCTGCGTGAGTTTCCTGACACACCGGGGACACATGTTTATGTATACAAGACATCAACAAGTGCATTTTGCATGATAGGTCCCCTTTAAATCCACTTATTGCCAAAAGACAATAAAGTCTTTAAATCTTTTTAACCTGGAGAGAAAGAGAGACTCCACATTACAGAATATTGGAATATTTCCACTCGTTTGCACTGTTTTATTCCACTTGTCTTACTGCTTTCTTTCTTTGTTGTGTCCTTACAGAGTGCACATTAAATATATTGTACTTTTTACATTTATTAGGACCTCTCAACAAGTGGACAATTAAAAAATCACAATATTAGGGGTATATTTCGTCATATTTAGTATCATAAACACTTTGTTAATCTCACATATATACATATATACATTAGTTCTGTACAC
Source organism: Gymnodraco acuticeps (assembly GCF_902827175.1). NCBI lineage: Eukaryota > Metazoa > Chordata > Actinopteri > Perciformes > Bathydraconidae > Gymnodraco > Gymnodraco acuticeps. The sequence continues at coordinate 309,765 of NW_022990342.1, read as the reverse complement.
AGTATTTATTCTACTGTACAATACTAAATATACCTCTCTTATTCTTGCATCCTACTTGCACCAATATGTCTTTATTAAAATATTGTAAGTCTTTTCTCATTGTTGGAGGAGACTGGGACTTTAGATATTCACTGCCAAGACAATCAGGCCTTTCAATCTTTCCATCTTTTCAACCCGGAGAGAAAGCCAAACTCTTCCTGGTGATGACGCCGACTGACTGCAGTGCTGCTTTTGGGAAATAACAACTCTGTTTGTGTGTAGATATTATCTTAGAGTCAAAGAGAGTGTGTGTGTGTGTGTGTGTGTGTGTGTGTGTGTGTGTGTGTGTGTGTGTTCACATCAGCAGGAGTGTTTGTGCACACCACAGGTGATTAGAGGGCTTGTACTTTTCCTGTGTGTGTGTGTGTGTGTGTGTGTATGTGTGTGTGTGTTGTATATATATATATAAGTGTGTGTCTTCCTACCTGGGAAGTTGACAGTAGCATGAACCGGAGCGCTGGTGGCCACAGAGCCATGGATCAGGTGAGGGTACTTCAGTCTGCTCCAGGCAGCCAGGGATCCGGGGTACGAGCCTCCGAACGCAACCCAATTCCTGTCGCCGAGCCCTCGAGTCTCCGCCGTGACGGACAGGAAGTGAGCGAGGTCGGCGAGCGCCTGACGACTGCTGAGGAAACGCAGGTTCCCCGTACTCAGATCGCTGCGTGGAGACAAGAGGGGGAAAGTTAAATACAAAGGAAGTTAAGTTCAAGATTCAAGGCTTTTATTGTTATTTGTACATAGCTACTCCATAGGCTCCTCCTGCAACAGTGCAACACAATAAAATATATAAAGTACTGCAAGTAAATACAAATAAAATAGAACAGAAATAGTGCAAGAAGAGTCAATATACAAGTAATTGGAATATGATATATTAGATACGTAATTTGGAAATTGCAGACAGATGAATGTTATGGATGTTCTTTCAAAAGGCCTTATGGCCTGAGGGATGAAACTGACCCAGAGTCTGCTGGTTTTAGACCTGAAACTGCGGCAGTGAGCATCTGCTGTATGATCCTCTCACCTCATTATTGACTCATAATGGGAATTTTTGGGGGGATTTCCGCCCATAAAATACTACCTGGTCTTTTAGATCATTCTATTTTAAGGGCAGAACTTTCTTTTTGGATGCAGCGCTGCCACCTGGTGTTAAAACAACTGCACTGGGATCAGCTGCTACGTTATGAGTCCAAACTAAACATGGATAAGCAAGGTTTAGTTTGCATGATTCCAGAAGACCACTATACATTTGATTGACACCCAATACCTTATGGAAGTGATCCATTATGTTCTAGTATACTGGTATACAGGCACACGTATTATTTGTCTGGCTCTAACATAGAACAACTTTAACCCGACATAAAAACAATTGGAGACGGAAACAGGATGGTTAAGAGCAGGACTTTCTTTTTAGATGCAGCACTGCCCTCTGGTGTTAAAACAGCTGACCTGGGATCAGCTGCTAACACATGAAGCTGTTTGCACAATAGTTTATTGACCTTTTGCTCATCAGGATTATGGAGTCAGAGTTCCTGAAAGTTGAACACGTGTCGAAGGTGATGTAAGTAAAATACGGGTTACCTCCTTTCTGTTAAAGAATTGATTTTGGATCGACTGCTGCCGGTTAACAAAGCACTGCATTTGTTTGATTTCGGATCTTCTGCCGCATTACGAGTCCAAACTGAACATGGATAAGCAAGGTTTAGTCTGTAAGATTCTTTTATCTGAAACAAACTCCGTGAAAATCGTTCTAATGCAACGCTCACACATCTTTTAGAAATGTGTTGCATGCCAAAACAAATCAAAGAAGAAGTCAAACCTCCAGAAAATGAACCTAACAAAGATATTTTGTAGAATATGATTTGTAGGGCATCTCTGCGGTCACAGAAATGTTGAATTCAGGATGTGATTTTGACAAATATCTTGCATTAAACAAATATTTGGATTACAATATGATAAATTGTGCTGAATTAAAACAAAGTCACAAAGTGTATCAGCGAGCAGAAAAACCTCATTTGGGCTGTAAACAAATCTGCATCAACATACAAGAACATTTACCAAACAAACATGTTTTCCTGATTTGTAGGGCATCTGCGGTCACACACATATTGACTTCAGGATGTGATTTTGAGACATAGCTTGCCTTCAACAAATATGGATCTTAGAAGATGTTTGAACAGCAAACTCCCTTGAAATGTTTAAGTAAATACAAAATATTTTTAATAGAGTGTCCTAAAACCAGGAAGTGAGTCAGCATTTCTCCACTTCCTGTTCCCTTGTCTCAGAGCCAATGGGATCTCTCCATAGGGTTTAGGAAAGTAGCTGAACTAAGGTCTGTGGTTGAGACACATTGAAGAGACGGATCACGTTTTGTTCTAGGACATTAAATCCATCAGCAGTGACCCCACTGGTGATTTCTGAAGAGTTTACGTGTCTGAGAAACGATGGTTGTTACCAAGTGGCTGAATAGGACTACAGAAGTCGTGGAGGACGTTGTACGTCATTACGCCGAACACGTAAACACTCCTCTAAGTTAGTTTCTGTTCTGCTTGAAAGCAAGTCCCTGCCTCCTGCAAAGTGTTCAAACAAACGCTTCAACTTGTTCCATTTAGAATCTGTGTGTTTGAATATGGATCTGAAGTCGGCGTGACGTTGAAGTCGTGCTGCTGGACTCGTGCTGCTGGACTCGCTGTAGTTCCTTTATAGCATAACGTTAGCATTTAGCTTCAAGTAGGGAAGACATGTGGAGATTATCCGGCTGAACAAAAGGTGCATTTATCAGCTTCGCTTTCCACAGACTTTATTTCCAGCTACTTTCCTAAATCCTATGGAGAAATCCTCTCTGTCGAGGAACCGGCAGCTTACTTCCGGGTAAACACTCCACTCTATTTGGGTTAACTTTAAATTCTCACTTCATTGTCCATGTTTTTCTCTGTTTTGCTTTTATTTTACTTTCTTTTTTAAAATTGTTATTTATTTAATTCAAGGGAATTTCATTAGGATAACTGTTGATGTTTTATCTTGTTCTGTATTGATTGTAATATTGTTGTTGTGTTTTCTGTAAAGCACTTTGGGCTGCTTTGTGCAAGAAAGGTGCTATAAAAATAAAGTGTATTATTATTAGGATATCAATTTAGATACATTTGTAATATATATATATTTTTTGTAATGTGTGTGTGAGTGTGCGAGTGTGCGCATGTGTGTGTGTGTGTGTGTGTGTGTCTGTGTCTTTCTCTCTCTCCCTCTGACTCCCCAGGTGCAGCCTTTCCCCAGGTGCAGCCTCTCCCCAGGTGCAGCCTCTCCCCAGGTGCAGCCTCTCCCCAGGTGCAGCCTCTCCCCAGGTGCAGCCTCTCCCCCAGGTGCAGCCTTCCCCCAGGTGCAGCCTTTCCCCAGGTGCAGCCTCTCCCCAGGTGCAGCCTCTCCCCAGGTGCAGCCTCTCCCCAGGTGCAGCCTCCCCCCAGGTGCAGCCTCTCCCCAGGTGCAGCCTCTCCCCCAGGTGCAGCCTCTCCCCAGGTGCAGCCTCTCCCCAGGTGCAGCCTTTCCCCCAGGTGCAGCCTCTCCCCAGGTGCAGCCTCTCCCCCAGGTGCAGCCTCTCCCCCAGGTGCAGCCTCTCCCCCAGGTGCTCCTAATTCCCAATCAGGGCCTCCATATAGGACCGGAGGAAGACTGCAGTGATTCCCCCATTGTCCTCCTCTGGCTGCATGCGCACAACCTGTGTTCTGTAGCTCAATACGAGATGTGCTCCTGGATATGGGACACTAGTTTAATGTGCAAGTGAGCAGCCCGTGTTCTTCTTTTGACTATTAAAAGGCCTGTTCGTGACTCCAGGGGACGGTTTCCTCTCTTTTTTCTCCTGCCTGATCAACGTTGTGTTTTGTTACTTCCCTTGGTACCCCTAGATTTAGAGGGAACGTAACTGTGTGTGTGTGTGTGTGTGTGAGTGAGTGAGTGAGTGAGTGAGTGATACAACAATGAGCTCAAAGGTACCTGGTGGGACGGCTCTTCCCATAGAAGCGATGCTCCAGCATGAAGCACAGCGCTCCCAGTTTCTCTGCGTATTTCAGCCAGGTGCCGTTCTGCATCCAGGCCGCGTTCGCAGGACCCTCGCCCCCGATCATCAGGAACACCGGACCCTCGGGCTTGGAGAACGCTTCGTTTACAAAGAACCTCTGAGGGGGGAAATCAGAATACCTTTATTCGTCCCACAGAGGGGACATTTACATTTGTTACAGCAGACAGGAGCCAAAGACAGCTTAATGTTAGCTAAGAAGCATGCATAGCAACATATTAAAGATTACAAAAACAGCCTAAACAAAATACACATTGATGGTCAGGTTTGCAACAGTTTGTCTGCTGTCTTTATTACGTGACAGATGGACATGTATGGAAGCCCATTTAGGCCACAGAAAAGAAACACAAAGATCCTGTAAGTGATAATAACAAGATAATAACTGATAATAATGAGATAGTAAGGGTAATGTTGTGAATCGAGTGGCCTGTGTTCGTCGTCCATAACATACGCCTGCCCATACCATAACCCCACCACCACCATGGGCCACTCAATTCACAACATTACCCTAACCCTAACCCTCACACCAGATACTGACTGGTTTTCGGACCCCCCCAATAAAGGAAAACTGCACGTTTCAGAGTGGCCTTTTATTGTGGCCAGCCTAAGGCACACCTGTGCAATAACCATGCTGTCTAATCAGCATCTTGATATGCCACACCTGTGAGGTGGGATGGATTATCTCGGCAAAGGAGAAGTGCTCACTATCACAGATTTTTTTCAGATTTGTGAACAATATTTGAGAGAAATGGTTATTTTATGAAAAAAGAAAATGTTTTAGATCTTTGAGTTCATCTCATGAAAAATGCGAGCAAAAACAAAAGTGTTGCATTTATATTTTTGTTCAGTGTAGATATATATAGCCTGCTGCAACAGCATGATGCACTTCCTGAAACTCAGTTATACGTTTCAGTTTTGCAAGATTTACAGTGGCCTCCGCTATGAAAACGCTATGGGGTCTTCACTGCAAAACCAGTTGAATCGACATGTATTTAACCCTTTTTTAGGACTTACTTGCTTCCACTGCCTGCTGTCAGCTCCATTGAAGTGATCCAGTTTCTGGGTGAACCACAGCTCCTCACACACACCCCCCGTGGTGCATTCAGGGTTCTTATTATACATCCATGATTCAGGGTCCTGGCCTTCACTGAACTTCCTGAAGCCCTTAACCCTTGCCTCTGCAAACACACACAGAGACAATAACAAAAATACAGTAACGCTGGAGAGGAGAGACTCACTCCTCTGAACAGCCATGTTGATACAAACAGAGAAGCAGGCAGGAGGCATGTGATTCACTTCCATGTGGTCATGTGATCTGCTGATGCGTTCAATGACTCGTTAAAAACATGGGAGAAATAACTTCTTCAGGATTGCGAAATAGACATGCCAAAGTTTTTCCCCCAAGATGTGTGATATATCAAACTTTTTTATTTAAATACTTCAAATTGAACGCGAATTTTTTTTAAATGTTAAATTGCAATTGTGTTGTAAAATATGGCTAAAAACCTGGATGTTTTTTCTTCTCCAGTGAAGTAAAGTTATTTTATTTAAATAAATAAGTTACTCATAGGAGTGCTTTAATTAACAATAGATTTGTAAAATAATAAGGAATGGGACAGAATGTAAAGAGGTATACACAAAAGCAGAGAGAGGTGAATAAAACACGTGGAAATGTAAAGAGATGTAAATAAAAGAATAAATATGTAATAAAAAAACAAAAGATACTTCGGTTCGATTGTCTTTCTTTCTTAAACCAGTAGAGAACAGAGAAGACAAAACAGAAAAAGTGACTGCAATATTGTTTTTATTTGTATTGTATTACATTATACTAAATGGAATACTCTGTTTCAGTAAAAGTCCTGCATTCAAAATGTTCCTCAAGTGAAAGTAGAAAAGTATTCTCATCAAAATATAGTGAAAGTAGCGACAGTAAAAGTAGTAGTACTCAGACCTTGTTCTTGAGTAAAAGTAGAAGTACTCAGACCTTGTTCTTGAGTAAAAGTAGAAGTACTCAGACCTTGTTCTTGAGTAAAAGTGGAAGTACTCAGATCTTGTACTTGAGTAAAAGTAGAAGTACTCAGATCTTGTACTTGAGTAAAAGTAGAAGTACTCAGATCTTGTTCTTGAGTAAAAGTGGAAGTACTCAGATCTTGTACTTGAGTAAAAGTAGAAGTACTCATATCTGGTACTTGAGTAAAAGTAGAAGTACTCAGATCTTGTACTTGAGTAAAAGTAGAAGTACTCAGATCTTGTTCTTGAGTAAAAGTAGAAGTACTCAGATCTTGTTCTTGAGTAAAAGTAGAAGTACTCAGATCTTGTACTTGAGTAACAGTAGAAGTACTCAGATCTTGTTCTTGAGTAAAAGTAGAAGTACTCAGATCTTGTACTTGAGTAAAGTAGAAGTACTCAGATCTTGTTCTTGAGTAAAAGTAGAAGTACTCAGATCTTGTTCTTGAGTAAAAGTAGAAGTACTCAGATCTTGTTCTTGAGTAAAAGTAGAAGTACTCAGATCTTGTACTTGAGTAACAGTAGAAGTACCAGAGTGTAGGAATACTCTGTTACAGTAAAAGTCCTGCATTCAAAATGTTCCTCAAGTGAAAGTAGAAAAGTATTCTCATCAAAATATAGTGAAAGTAGCGACAGTAAAAGTAGTCGTTGTGCAGATTGGTCCATTTCAGAATAATATATATGATATGTTTTATAATGATTGATCATGAAAGTGTTCTCAAAGCTGGTGAAGGTGCAGCTAGTTTGAAGTACTTTGTATACTGCAGGGTAGCTGGTGGATTTACTCCAGGTGGAACTAAAGTCTGATTAACACTTGATTATATTTCACATCATTCATCCACATCTGTAGAGTAACTAAAGGTATTAAATACATGTAGTGGAGTGAAAGTACACCATGTACCTCTGAACTGTAGTGGAGTAGAAGTACACAGTAGCATAACATGGAAATACAAAGTAAAGTACAAGTACCTCAAAATAGTAGCCTACTTAAGTACCGAACTTCAATCAAAGTCAACTTTATTATCAATATCTCTGATTGTGTTACAAACAGGGAGACCACAATTCAGTTTCCCACTGTCCCAAAGATTACAAATATACAAAAAATAGTGGGGCACACAAGTATTTAGTCAGCCACCAATTGTGCAAGTTCTCCCACTTAAAAATATGAGAGAGGCCTGTAATTTTCATCCTAGGTACACCTCAACTATGAGAGACAAAATGAGAAAAAAAGAAATCCAGAAAATCACATTGTCTGATTTTTAAAGAATTTATTTGCAAATTATGGTGGAAAATAAGTATTTGGTCAATAACAAAAGTTCATCTCAATACTTTGTTATATACACTTTGTTGGCAATGACAGAGGTCAAACGTTTTCTGTAAGTCTTCACAAGGTTTTCACACACTGATGCTGGTATTTTGGCCCATTCCTCCATGCAGATCTCCTCTAGAGCAGTGATGTGTTGGGGCTGTCGCTGGGCAACACAGACTTTCAACTCCCTCCAAAGATTTTCTATGGGGTTGAGATTTGGAGACTGGCTAGGCCACTCCAGGACCTTGAAATGCTTCTTACGAAGCCACTCCTTCGTTGCCCGGGCGGTGTGTTTGGGATCATTGTCATGCTGAGAGACCCAGCCACGTTTCATCTTCAATGCCCTTGCTGATGGAAGGAGGTTGTCACTCAAAATCTCACGATACATGGCCCCATTCATTCTTTCCTTTACACGGATCAGTCGTCCTGGTCCCTTTGCAGAAACACAGCCCCAAAGCATGATGTGTCCACCCCCATGTTTCACAGTAGGTGTTCTTTGGATGCAACTCAGCATTCTTTCTCCTCCAAACACGTCTAGTTGAGTTTTTACCAAAAAGTTCTATTTTGGTTTCATCTGACCATATGACATTCTCCCAATCCTCTTCTGGATCATCTAAATGCTCTCTAGCAAACTTCAGACGGGCCTGGACATGTACTGGCTTAAGCAGGGGGACACGTCTGGCACTGCAGGATTTGAGTCCCTGGCGGCGTAGTGTGTTACTGATGGTAGCCTTTGTTACTTTGGTCCCAGCTCTCTGCAGGTCATTGACAGGTCCCCCCATGTGGTTCTGGGATCTTTGCTCACCGTTCTTGTGATCATTTTGACCCCACGGGGTGAGATCTTGCGTGGAGCCCCAGATCGAGGGAGATTATCAGTGGTCTTGTATGTCTTCCATTTTCTAATAATTGCTCCCACAGTTGATTTCTTCACACCAAGCTGCTTACCTATTGCAGATTCAGTCTTCCCAGCCTGGTGCAGGTCTACAATTTTGTTTCTGGTGTCCTTTGACAGCTCTTTGGTCTTGGCCATAGTGGAGTTTGGAGTGTGACTGTTTGAGGTTGTGGACAGGTGTCTTTTATACTGATAACGAGTTCAAACAGGTGCCATTAATACAGTTAACAAGTGCAGGACAGAGGAGGCTCTTAAAGAAGAAGTTACAGGTCTGTGAGAGCCAGAAATCTTGTTTGTTTGTAGGTGACCAAATACTTATTTTACCGAGGAATTTACCAATTAATTCATTAAAAATCCTACAATGTGATTTCCTGGATTCTTTCCCCCCATTCTGTCTCTCATCGTTGAAGTGTACCTAGGATGAAAATTACAGGCCTCTCATATTTTTAAGTGGGAGAACTTGCACAAAATACTTTTTTGCCCCACTGTACAAACAATAGACAAAATAAAGATAGAAAGATCTTAAAAAGACACATAAATAAATATATAAAAATAGCAGTCAGGTAGATTGATAGGTACAAACAGATGACAATTAATGAATATGACAACGTTACAAATATATAAAAGTGGTGTAATCACTAGCAGCAAGTGGAAAGACAAAAAGTGTCTGATGCTGGATGTGTGTGTGTGTGTGTGTGTGTGTGTGTGTGTGGTGTGTGTGTGTGTGTGTGTGTGTGTGGTGTGTGTGTGTGTGTGTGTGTGTGTGTGTGTGTGTGTGTGTGGGTGTTGTGCTGGTTGAAGCGTGTTCACATCTGCACACCAAAGTGTGCTGGATTGCCCCCTCTGATAGATAGATATATAGATGGATAGATAGATAGATAGATAGATATATAGATGGATAGATAGATGGATAGATAGATAGATAGATAGATAGATAGATAGATAGATAGATAGATAGATAGATATATATATATATATATAGATGGATAGATAGATGGATAGATAGATACATTTATTGATCACAATTTGGGAAATGTTTGCGTTGCAGCAGCATAAAAAACAAGGCAATGTACAAAAGAGAAATTAAGACACTAGAAATAAAACAGTTACACCCACTGCTCCTCTTCCTCTTCCTCCTCCGCTAAAATTCTGAGCACCTGAACCGGGTGTGTCCAAACAAGGTTTTACATAGATTTGTTTAGCCATCCTAGTTCCTTATCAGACACAGCCAGCAGTTTTTACTTCCCTCACTTTGTGCTCTGTCAGTGATCGATCGATCTATCTATCCATCTTTCTATCTCCATTTGAGACTGAGATATTTTTCCTGTCGACCTTGGGCGCCTGCTGGTTTCTCCATCCTCTCCTTCATCCCTAAAGGTTTGTCTGCTTTTTATATACAGTATCTGTGCTCATTACCAGCTGGGTTTTGAAATGTAACTTCATTACAAACTGTTCCTGTTTGTTGCATTTGGGTTCAAACTCCTCGTACGTGTGAACCCACCTGGCTATAAACCCGTCTCTGATTCTGAAACACTGCCAGTTAGTACTGAACTGCTGTGATGTGAGTTTGAGTGCCGCATTGTTCGAGTTATAGTACTTTATATATGAACAGTTTCTTCCCACTTTAACAATACTGAACTTACTTTTATTTTTATTGTATTATTCTCAGTATTTTGTCATACTGTACGTAGTTTTTGGGTATATCTATATTTCATGTAAATCATTTTCAATATCTTAATGTTAAAATAATTTTCTTTTATGAACGTTACTTACGCACGTTACTTACGCACGACACGTCACTTACGCACGACACTTACGCACGACACTTACGCACGACACGTTACTTACGCACGTCCCTCCCGCCTGCCTTATATTTTTACACCAAACTTGAGCTTCCTTTTCATTCGAGTGCTTCATCATACCGGAGCTTCCAATGACCATGTTCGGAAAAAAAGATTTGTTCGTAATCTTCATCCTTCTTTTTGCATCGCCTGTGAGAGGTCAGTGTAATATTAGGAAAATATGAAGCGATAATAAGAGTTAAGTTTGTAGCCACGTAGCGTTGCTCCTCGCTAAACTGGGTGTCTTTCTCGCTCTGTTACTACAAATTCATTTTTCCTTATTTAATTCATTTGAATGTCACAGAAATTCTTTATAGCATATAATATACAGGTAAACATACTGTACAAAGCCGGTAGACTAGCCTCTGCTGGGTAGTTGTAGTCAAATATATATCTAACCCGCGTGGAAACCCTTCTTCTTTTTTCCACGAGGCATTGGTTTAGCTAATGCTAAAGAGCTGATGGGCTATTGTGCCAGTGATCCATCGGTATCCAGAGGTGTAAAGTAACTAAGTACATTCACTCAAGTACAATTGTGAGATACGTGTGCTTTACTTGAGAATTACAATTATTTGCAACTTTGTACTTCTTTTATTTAATACCTTTAGTTACTTTATCAGACACAGCCAGCAGTTTTTACTTTCCTCACTTTGTGCTCTGTCAGTGATTGATCGATCCATCTATCTATCTGCCTTTGAGACTTTGAGATGTTTCTCAAAGTCTAAATAAGGTCTGCTGGTAGTGCCCAAGACCAGGCTCAAAACCCGAGGGCACCGAGCCTTCGCAGCAGCTAGCCCTAGGCTCTGGAACACTCTGCCCCTCCACGTGAGGTCGGCCCAGACCCTGGGGGTTTTTAAATCTACTCTTAAAACACACTTCTTCTCCCTGGCCTTCTAGTCAGAGAACCCTAACGACTCCTGACTTTTCCATGTTTTTTTTTTATATATCTGTCTTTTATTGTGATTGTAGTAATGTTAGTAATGTGTTTTTATGTGATTGTAGTATTTATTACATGTACAGCACTTTGGCCTGACCAAAAAAATCGCTTTTAAATGTGCTTTATAAATAAACTTTGATTTGATTTGATAATACTTTTCTACTTTTACTTGAACATTTTGAATGCAGGACTTTTACTGTAACAGACTATTACTACACTCTGGTACTTCTACTTTTACTCAAGTACAAGATCTGAGTACTTCTACTGTTACTCAAGTACAAGATCTGAGTACTTCTACTGTTACTCAAGTACAATATCTGAGTACTTCTACTGTTACTCAAGTACAATATCTGAGTACTTCTACTGTTACTCAAGTACAATATCTGAGTACTTCTACTTTTACTCAAGATCTGAGTACTTCTTCCACCTCTGTATACTGTGTGAGAATGCACTGCTGACTTTTTCCTTTCTGTTTTTCTCCTGACACAGAGGTGAACGAAAAGCCTGGAGAAGATGTCCCTCTTCACTGCAAGAGTCCCATAGATGCTGGTCTGGGGAACTACGTTGCCTTAGTCTGCAGAGATGACAGGCTGATTGGAGCCGTCCCATTCCATGGTCCTGTGGAGCTGAAAGTTGACAACACAGGAAACTACACGTGTCTGGTTCGGACCATCTCTGGAGGTGAGTTTGTGTTTTTCCTGAAGATTTCCACCATTGGCATATTGTAAAGATGTTGTTGATGACATCCTCTGGGATCGGTAGATAATGTCTGACATGAGTCTAGAGAGGAAAACAGATTATGTTCTTCATCGCCTTCATGATCAGGTTGTTTTCCAACATTTTCCAGTCATTTTTTCACTATTTACCTTTTTATTTTCAGGTTCTGAGAATAAACCCAAGGCTGGAAACCTGAAGAACGGACCCACCAACGATGGGAACTGATGGGGTTGGGAGTTGGTTGGCACTTATTTGAATGTATGCAACACAACACCAATTAAAATTCCACTTATGTGTTAAGCCTGGAAATAAACCTGTGTCTGCTTCTGATTCTTCTGATTCTGAATTAAAATAGTGTAACAAAATAATGAAATATATATTATATAATAGTGCAAGTAAGTTGCAGGAATAAAAAGAAATACACAGAAATGAAACAAGATAAAACAGGAGGTAAATATACACTTTACAGTAGAATAAATACTGTATGCTGTAATAATATTTAAATATGTGGAATAAAAACAGATGTACACTTTGCTAAAAGCTGACATTGTGTTGAGGACCGCTGCATAGCCCAGATGCAGGGGTTGTTGTGAATGCAAAAACATACTTGTCTCTTCAGGTAAACCCCTCTCTCTCACATACCAAATACATCAGAATCAGAAAGCCTTTATTCGTCACACAGCGGGGAAACGTACAGGGTCCGAGCAGCAAGGTGCCGATAAAAGGCAAAAGGAACAAGAATAGACTTGCATTTTAAATAAAAAAGAACCTTTGTTTATTCAGTGTTCGCTGGTTTGTGTTTTTTAATAGACACCAACAGTTATACCCCCTATACAGAATACAGGTAGCAGGGAGCAGTTAAGGTATAAAGGCTTTCTTTTTTTATAGCATGTGCTTAATTTTTGTGAAAATTCTTTAAGTAACGTTTAATTTTGTTATTTATGTTTTATGGCAAGACAGATTTTTTTTAAATATACAGCGCAGAATATGTTCTACAAGGATGGGGAATCAAACACACGCCTCACAGTGATCTACATATGGACTGCCTGCTTTAACCACTGAGCTACAGCAGCTAATGCAGGTGGATTGATTTGAAGCGACTGAATCATCTTTTTCCCATGCCTACTTCTAAACTAAAGAGTAAAATATTAAAGGATGTGTCCTGGCTCCTCAGTTACGACTCTATTTTAAGTATTTTAATTTAAAGGTTCACCTTGATACTCTTTAACAAAATGTACCTTCCAATACATGTACATTTTTTCTGTACTTCACTTAAAGTACTAATACTGCAGTTTGCATAGAATTTGTTGTTGCATGCAGACAATTACAACTTTACACCTCAAACTTTGACCATTTGCTCTTCTGTGGTGCAAAGGATTGTGGGTCAGAAGTAAAAATACTATCACTTTTTTTAATATATTATCAAAGTAAATGTGCAGATTTCAATGCAATATTTTTATTGGAAACAATTATAGAAAAAAGTCTTTGCAAGATATACTTCATTTCAGTAACACAGAATTATTTGGTTATCTAAAACAAACAATCTTTTGAAACCAATGTAATGAGTTGTTATAGTATATAGTATAATGTGTAGTTATAGAACCCCATAGGACCTAGGACATGTGGAGTTGTGTTCATTTTAAACAAAGTGTTTTACCTGGCCCTCTGTCAAAGACTCCAGGATGAAAGTGCAGATGCAGTTCAGGCGGAAAACCACCAGGTGGAAGACCAGCCTGAACACAAGCTGGAGGGAAGGGGAAGTCATGGGTTTCCACTATTGTTATTTATTTAACAATAATATGCAGTCACAAATGATTTAAAATGATTACAATGAATACATTGTAAAGCAAAATCAATGATGAATATCTAAAAGGTATAAATGCAAAAAACAGGACTTTTATTTCAAAGTTGTCCTCACTTAAACATGTCATACAATATATTATTGGTGTGATTTTAAGTCATCATAGATAGTTTGAAAAATCACAAACATCAGCATTCTATGCAAAGAAATGTTAAAAATGTATAAATGATGCAGCAAAAAAAAGCTGAACTCAACCAACAATACTCAAGTCTGAAAATATAGGCAACTAAGAATGAATAGCTAACAAGTTATAATACAAACTGCCTAAAGGAAACTCTTTAGTCACTGCAGTACTTCTACTTTTACTCAAGTACAAGATCTGAGTACTTCTACTTTTACTCAAGTACAAGATCTGAGTACTTCTCCTTTAACTCAAGTACAAGATCTGAGTACTTCTACTTTTACTCAAGTACAAGATCTGAGTACTTCTACTTTTACTCAAGTACAAGGTCTGAGTACTTCTACTTTTACTCAAGTATAAGATCTGAATACTTCTACTTTTACTCAAGTATAAGATCTGAGTACTTCTACTTTTACTCAAGTACAAGATCTGAGTACTTCTCCTTTTACTCAAGTACAAGATCCGAGTACTTCTACTTTTACTCAAGTACAAGATCTGAGTACTTCTCCTTTAACTCAAGTACAAGATCTGAGTACTTCTACTTTTACTCAAGTACAAGATCTGAGTACTTCTACTTTTACTCAAGTACAAGGTCTGAGTACTTCTACTTTTACTCAAGTATAAGATCTGAGTACTTCTACTTTTACTCAAGTATAAGATCTGAGTACTTCTACTTTTACTCAAGTACAAGATCTGAGTACTTCTCCTTTTACTCAAGTACAAGATCCGAGTACTTCTACTTTTACTCAAGTACAAGATCTGAGTACTTCTCCCACCTCTGGTCTAATGCAAAATAGCTAATGCTTACTTTTAGTATTGAACTTCTTAACTCTCCTCCAACAGTGCAACATCTACTTAACATAAAAAGAAAAAGGTCATAAAATCATGCATTTGTTTACGTTCCCTATGTTTGGAGGGAGGGAGCTGTTGATTAAACAGCAGGGGGGGGGGGGGGGGGGGGGGGGTTCAAACCAGAGCAACAATTGAGAGTCTGTATTGGTCAATTTTACAAATGTTCCATCATCAATCCACGTTTTTTTGTTTGTCAGTTCAACGCAGTTTGTCTGTCTTCATCCTTTAAAGGTAAATCATATTCATGCTGGTGATGGCATGTCAACCTCTCTTCCTAACAATCATTCAGTTTGTTAACTTTTGACTTCTTGGAAACCAGCTAGAAGAGCATATAGTCAACACGTTAGCCAACAAACGGTGTCCTCGTATTCACAAATTCATTGTTTCATGCTGCATGTGGACCCTCTCAGACATGGCGATCGAACACTTAGAGTCACAAAGGAATGGAAAGTATGATTTGGCCTTAATGTGCACAGTGAAGTATAGAGTGGTTATTAAATATTAAACCACAAAGGTTGCTGTTTCCAGGAAATACACATTTAAAATGTAAAAGGGTTATCAAATTCTATACTGGGAACATAGCGCCTCTTGTGATGGACTATTTTATCTTTCTCCATTTTACTTTGCATCTCCTCCAGTTTCTTGACCTTCTCCGTGTCTCGCTTCTCATTCATCTTCTTAATCAGGAAGTCCAGGTGCACCTGAGTGGACATCGAATGCACCTGCAGGGCGGTCTTATCCAGTTTGACCACATGTCCGAAAGACTCTTCCAGCCACTGATCTTTTTCCTCCTGAAGGTCTTCTATGTTCTCCTGAAGAGTTTCCAAGAGGCTCGTTTTCTTCTCACTTTCTTTTTTACCCTTTTCATACATGTTTTTCATCTCTTGTATGGTCGTCTTAACTTTCCGTGTCTTGCTCACATATTTCCAGGGTGTTTTCTGATGAGTTGGATCGCTGCACTCAGCCTCACATTCAGTGCATTGCTTTTCTTTCACATGTTTGGATACGTGACACTTCCCAGTACACACGGTGCAGTAGAGCTCCTTCTTATGGCCTGGTACTTTACACTTTATGTTGCATTCAGTGCATTTGTTTTGCAGGACCTCGCAGTGTTTTGGATACCAGGCCAGTGTGCATGGATGGTGACAGTTTTCCTTACAGACTTCACAGCAGATAGCTCCTCCATAGTTTAACCCCAACGCCCACCATCGTTTCTCACTGATCGCTACTTTACATTTGAAGACCTCATCAAACTCTACCTCAAAGTCCTTGTTATCTGTCATGTCTTGTTCTTGTATCTTCAGGGCTTCATGAGTCTGTTGGATCACTCTCTGTTTCTTCTCAATAAACTCAATCCTCTCTTGCAGGTTGTGGATACAGGCTTTCAGTCTGATCCGTGCATTCAGCACTTCCACTGTCGTTGTCAGGTCCTGAGGTTTGGTGCTTTCCAGAAAATCTGCGAATTGACTCATCTGCTCCTTTGTTGAGTCCCAAGCATACTTCAGAGCAGGTTCATTTTTCTTATTTTTCTCTGTTTTCTGGGCGTTATTAAATAGGAAATGAACAGGCTGATTATCCTTGTCTTTTGCACACATGATATGCGCATCTTTCAGGGCGTCTAGAACATTATCAGGGTTGAAGAACTGTGAGTTTGTGATGAGGGCTACAATGTTTCTCTCTATGTCTTTCCCAAACAGAGAAACAACTGAATCAAAGACGTACTTCAGGTGGTCACTCAGTCGACAGTCTGTTGCTTTCACCACCAGACATACTGCATCGATCTCGTGAACTCCGTCCCTTGAGCGGAACAAGTCCAAAAGTTTTTCGCTGACGCGGACATCTTGTTCAGTTCCTTCCGTATGTCCAAATCCAGGCGTATCAATGATGGTCAGAGAGAAGGGCAGAGATGTATCTTCCAGACCAAAGACCTCGTACACCGTCACGTCTGAAGTCTGACTTTCTGACTGACTTTTCTTCTCGTCCTGTACGATCTGATACCAGACATCTTGTTCGAACTCCACTCCCATGGCGTAGTTGATCAGAAAATTGATCAGAGTGGATTTTCCTGAGCCTGTCTCGCCCACAAGCAAGATGGTTTTGTTTCTCCTTGTTGGATCTTTCTCACCAAGAGTCAGTTTTCTTATTATGCCAATTTGCCCAGGTTTTGTTATCAGTTGGTAGACAGAGGGAGGTCCTGATTGGATCTGAACGGTCTTGTAGTTGATGTTGTCATATTTGGATGAGGTGTTCCTACGTACAAAAGTAAAGACATTAGCTCAAAAGCTACTGAATGGTATTAACTTAATATCAACTCAGAGTGAAGCAGTTTAGTGTGTGTGTGTATACCTAAATCCACCAACAATCCTTCAATATGATTAATTTCTGGGGTAACACTTTATATTGAGGTACACACATTCACCATCAACTAGTTCTTAATTAACATGCATATTAACAGTATATTGACTCTTTATTAGTCATCATAAAAAACGTATTAATGCCGTATTCTACATGACCATATTCTACAAGTAATAAGCCATTAGTTGAGAGTTTTTCCTCAATAACCCTCTAATTAGTGCTTATTTATTGCAAGTAAGGAAGTTGTTGTACATGAGTTTTGCTGAGGGGGCTGCAGCACCCCCATCTGCGAGGCTCCACTAGCACTCGCACCAGCACCCCCAAACACGGCACACCTACAGTGTAAGCACTCCACAGATTTGCCGCTGCGAGGCTCCACTAGCAACCCCCCCAGCGCGTCACAGTTTTGTCGCTGAGAAAGTGTGTGTGTGTGAGGAGCTCCAAGGATTGGTCCATTTGGACCAATGGGTCCATTTGGGTATGGTCACGTCACTGTACCCAGGAAGAAAAAGAGAAATCTCCAACGAGGCGTTCTGGGGCAGCATAGACAGGTATTTTCTGTGTTACGGCCAGAGTAATAATATTACTTTTTTCGGTAACGAGTAGTGTAACGCGTTACTTTTATAATTGAGTAATTACACTACAGTTACTAACATTGCCCCGGCACGCGTTACTTCGTTACTTTTATAAAATAATCACACTCACTGACAGACAAGAGGGGTTTCCGCCGCAGGTTTATATCGGTTTATATACATGTAGGCCTATGTAATCTGCGCAACTTGCGAGACCACATCTCCACGTGCAGTGCTGCATAAACATGGCTGAGTCTTCTCATCTGTAAACTCCCTTAACGGGGCCGCTCGCTCTCTTTTCTTGATTGCCCTCTCACGGGTGAACAGTTCAATGTCCCGCTTCATTGTAGGAATTCTGCCATGTCTCTACCACTTTAGTTTGACCATCTCTGTTACTAAGTTATGGAATACTAAATAAATAAGTAATTAGATACCTTACCGTTACTGCGCTCATAAAGAATGATAAGAATAATGCGTCTTGAACTGGTTTAATTCATTAGTGTCTTGACGTTTCACAGACTGTTAGCTTGTTGTGTGGCTGGTAGCCTATTTTAGAGCATAAAGAAAGACTTGTGTTATGTCTTCCTTAATGCAATAGTAATTGGGGGGCAAGTGGAGTCTCGCAGAGGCAAAACTGTGGCTCGCTTACACTGTAGGTGCGCCGCAGTCTGCGTGATCTGCCTGTAGGGAGGGGCGGGCCGGCCCTGCGAGTAAAGTAACGAGTAAAGTAACGAGTTACTTTATGTAGAGAGTAACGAAGTAGTGTAATATATTACTTTTTTAAAAAGTAATATGTAATATGTAATATATTACTTTTTTTTAGTAACGACCCCATCTCTGGTTACGACCCCACACTACAGCTTCGACAGCTTCAAAAACGGTTTCCAACGCGTCTGCCCACTCACTTTGAATGGGGTGACGTCACTTTTCGCCGAACTGCATTGTGGGAAGCAGAGCCAGGCCAATCAAATCATATGCCAGTACAAGCTCTAGCCAATCAAACCGCTGCTTGTGTGTCAGGGGCGGGAGATTCATGTGATTGGTTGTTGGTCGAGCTTCCCACACGCCCAGCTCCAAGCTTTTTTTGAAGCTGTAGTGTGGACAGGGCCGTTAAGAGTTTTACTTGCAGCAGGTCTCCCTTGAAAGAGAGATCAATGATCTCAATGGGATTCACCTGGTTAAATAAAGGTTTGAAATGAAATGAAATGAAACAGGGTGTACTTTGAGGGTTTGTGACTCTGCAGACCGTTTACATGCATAAAAACCTTCATAACACACAAGGGGACGGGTAATAACCGGAAAAGCATGACATGGGACCTTTAACAAATATGATCTGTTCTTATGTAACAAGACATGAAACTATAAGTGTTAATTGTGTCTAAATAACTCAAAATGAGGTATTTATATCTTAGAATATATTTTGGGGTATTGAGAGTTCAGCTACCAATAGCAAGGTGATATTGACCTGTATGTTTCATATTTGCACATTTATATTTTTGTCAAATGTGTACTGAAAGTTAGACAGGAAACCGGGTACAGGAAGTAGGAGAAAGTGAACTGAATAGCATGGCAGTAGACATCCATGAGTAGCCTACACTGCTACTAATTTTCCCTATTCAACCTGAAGAGTAAAAGGGTCAAGTCCGTCAGAAAGCAATGACTGTAAGTGTAAACGTAAGCCTTACACTGTAAGGATTAGTAACATGTATTGTGTTTATGTGATGACATTTGGAGATGTTTAAACACAATGAGAAAATGCGTTAGCATGCACGCTAGCGTTAGCATACACAGTAGCGTTAGCATACATTCTAGCGTTAGCCATACTACATTACATTACACGTCACTTGTTAGACGCTTTTATCCAAAGCGACTCACATACTCAATACTGTGGGCAATCCCCACAGGAGCACTTTGGGGTGAAGTGTCTCAGGGACACAACGACATGCTGACTGCAGTGGGGTTTGAACCTGCAACGGGTGCTACGTCCCGCAGAGGGAACTCAGCGGGGGGCACAACATTAAACACACTCTCGTCTCTCTGAGGCGGCACCTGCTGTGAGGATGATGAGTGTGGTGGTTCCGACGGCGGCGACTCTGTTCTTGCTCTTTAAAAAAAACCTGAACAACGATTGTTGTGACATCGTTAGTGAGTGCGGTATATTTCTTGTGTCTGTCCTCCTTTGTCTGCGCGCAGCCGCGAGACGGTCTACGATGTGTTTGCTCCCGCGCTTCGACTATGAGTTCGGCCTGATTACGTTAATTAATGTTGCTTTTAATTTTATTATTTTTTGAAAGGGAAACACATGTTTGCTCTTATTTTATTGTTAATTTTGATCAAAAATGTTGGAAACTATATTTTCGCCCAGTCATTTTTGATCAATGAATGGGTGGGCCCAGGCCATGGATGTATAATAAGAACTGGATACAGCGTGGGAGGCGGGGCCTCATTCATTCCTATGAGAGTTGCTCATTAGAGCATGATGATAAAATGGCCCAACTTTTGAGAGAGCGAAACGTCACAGATTACCGGCATGCCTGAGAAGTACCCGTATGTGCACTCATAGAGCATGCGCAACTTTAACCAAAATGCTCGTTCACATCAAGCACGTCAATTTGCGTACACGTAACAGCACCGTGCGTTCATGACAGCATGGTAATGATTTGTTATTATGATGGATTTGATATTAACAGGCGGCAGCTAGCGGCTAGCTATTAATTATGCTAATGTAACATCAATCGTTATGTGCTTATATTACGCTGTAACAAGATCTAGTGATATCCAAGTAACAGAGCTTCATTTAGCATGAAATAATTATTGCACTGTATATATATATATATATATATATATACACAGTGCAATACGAAGCTACAGGGACGTTAATAACGTCGGTAATATTAACTTTATTTAATACAACATTTACGGTACAAGATTTAATCATACTGCCCATGTAGTATAATAATGAATTACAGCAAACATGTGCAATATATCCATTATTACAGCTCCGTGGGATGGCAGTAAGACGATATGGGTCCGTTCTTATTATGCATCCATGGGTAAAGATAAACGCAACTCACATTGGTTTCTCAAACAGCATCTCTGTAAACTACGTGTATTCACTGAATTTCACTCTCTGCCTTTAACGGCTCGTTGTAGCTCCAATAGCTCCAGCCCCCACCCTCCCTGTGAGCACAGTGTGCTCTGATTGGTCTGGACCATGCTGAACACGTAACATGAACGTGCCGGGCGGCGCGGTCCTGTGGGTTAGATGCGCGTTCATAATGCAGAGGGAAATAACTCTCAGAATAACGTTATTAGCTAATTTTTACAACTTGAGGAACGAATGTTTTTAATAAGGGCTATACAAGTGTTCATACTGGGTAGTTTATTTAGTTTAAAAAAAATTATCCAACGATTTACACACCACTCTTTTCCCATAAGTCAATGGGAAAAAGTGTTTCCGGGCCTGGCAACCAAACGGAAGTGTAGTACCGCCGTTTGGCCACCACGAATATTTTCATCTGAGTCCGGCACACTTCCTGGGGGCTTGGCCCAGGCCCAGTAGACCCACCCATAACGCCACGGCTGCGTTTACATAAGGATGTGACCAGCATTTTAGCCAGGAGCGCTGTGGCTGCTGGCCACGCGCGCTGTGAGGGGCGGGGCTGACACACAGCCAGGTCAGGACACTCCGTGTGCACGTGCAGCAGCCAAATTAATAATATAGCGACAAGCGGGAGACAACGTGTGACTTACTCGCGGGGAATTTAAAGTGAAATGGAATTGGTTACAAAACCTAACTGCACATCTCAATTCTCCGGTGTGGCAGTATTTTGGATTTAAGCCAAATCAACGAGGCGAACCTACAGACTTGAATGAGCCGGGCGGTGTGTCGCATTTGTTTAAAAAAGGTAGCGACAAAAGCAGGCAATAGAGAACCGCAGTGACGCATCCTAAAACCCGGAAGTAAAGTCCTTCCGGTTCCTTCGTCAAAAAGCAATGCAATTTCTCCATAGGATTTAGGAAAATAGCTGGAAATAAGGTCTGTGGTTGACACACATTTAAGAGACGGATCACGTTTTGTTCAGCCGGATAATCTCCACATGTCTACCCTACTTTTATCATTTTCGAATTATAAATCTAATCGCAAGAAGCAAAATGCTAACGTTATGCTATAAAGGAGCTACAGCAGGGTCGCTGCTTCAACGTCACGCCAACTTCAGATCCATATTCAAACTACAGATTCTAAATGGTACGAGTTGAAGCTTTTGTTTGAACAGTTTGCAGGAGGCAGGGACTTGCTTTCAAGCAGAACAGAAACTAACTTAGAGGAGTGTTCACGTGTTCGGCGTAATGACGTGCAACGTCCACGACAACTTCTGTAATCCTATTCAGCCACTTGGTAACAACCATCGTTTTTCAGACACGTAAACTCTTCAGAAATCACCAGCGGGGTCACTGCTGATGGATTTAATGTCGTAGAACAAAACGTGATCCGTCTCTTCAATGTGTCTCAAACACAGACCTTATTTCCAGATATTTTCCAAAACCCTATGGAGAAATTGCATTGCTTTTTGTCGAAGGAACCGGCAGTGGTAAAAATGCTAACTTACTTCCGGGTTTTAGGATGCGTCACTGTGGTTCTCTATGCCAGTGGTTCCCAAACTTTTTGTGCCCAAGGCACACCAAAGGACAAGTAAAAATCTCAAGGCACACCTATTGTGCAAAATAGCCCTTATAACACGTGTTATCACTCATATCATGTCAAATATCTGTAAATGTGCATAATTATTTACTAATGCAAAATAAAATGTGACAGACAACTATATTACTCATGAAATATTTATTAACGAAATATTTCAGAAATTAATTTGAAACTTTATCAAATTAGGCTTCATCAAAGCAGCAACACACTCATTTAAACCAGACAGGTCACAACATAAAAAATGAGGCAAAGGAAACTCAGCAGAAATTCAGCACAGAGAACTGTCAATGCAAGGAAGCTGTTACGGTGAGCAGGAATCAGGACCCAAATGCAGAACTAACGAAAATAACTCCTTTATTTCAAGGCTACTGGTATACAAAAAAACAGAGACAGAACGGAACACTCACCGATGAACTGGTCATTTACACAAGACAACCCGACAAAGAGAGACAGAAAACCCAGAACTTAAATACACCCAGGACTAATCACATAAACACGAGACAGGTGAGGAGGGAGGAGAAAACACAGAGATACCAGGTGAACACAATCGGGTAATCGGGGAGGGAAACAGACAGAAAGCAAAGAGGCAGGAAACGGGGGTGAACACTTTACAAAATAAAACAGGAAACCCAAAGACAGAAAAAGACAAGAAAAAACACCAACACAGACAGATCCTAACAGTACCCCCCCCCTCAAGGGACGGATCCCAGACGTCCCAAAACAAAAAAAGTCCAAAACCCCAAGCAGGGTGGGTGGAGGGGGTCCGGAGGAGGGACGCATCACTAAGCCACCAGGGTGGGTGGAGGGGGTCAGGAGGACGGGACTGAACTGACCGCCCAGGGGCAGGGCAGAGGACCAGGAAGGGGTCTCGGGCGGACGGCCCGGGGGCAAGGCAGAGTCCAAAAAGGGGAATTCGGGCGGACGGCCCGGGGGCAAGGCAGAGGACCAGGAAGGGGTCTCGGGCGGATGGCCCGGGGGCAAGGCAGAGTCCAAAAAGGGGGACTCGGGCGGACGGCCCGGGGGTAAGACAGAGTCCAAGGTGAGGACCATGGAGGGGCGAAGGCAGCAGCAGGAAGAGTCAGGGGGCCGGGCCCGAGGGCGAAGGCAACGGCAGGAAGAGTCAGTGGACCGGGCCCGAGGGCGAGGACCGCGACTCTCAGGGGACCGGGCTCGAGGGCGAAGACCGTGGCTCTCAGGAGGCCGGGCAGAACCCGGTGTCGGCCGGACAGGAACCGGCGCTGGTGGGACAGGCCTCGGCAGGATCCCCCACGGAAGAGGACCAGGAGTTGGCAGGACCCCCGGCAGGAGGGCAGTCGGCGGGACCCCCAACGGGACAGGACACAGGATTGGCAGGACCCCCGGCAGGAGCGCAGTCGGCGGGACCTCCAACGGGACAGGACATAGGGTTGGCAGAACCCCCGGCAGGAGGGCAGTCGGCGGGACCCCCAACGGGACAGGACATGAGGTTGGCAGGACCCCCGGCAGAAGAGCAGACTGCGGGACCTCCAACGGCACAGGACATGGGGTTGGCAGGACCCCCGGCAGAAGAATAGTCGGCGGGACCCCCAACGGGACAGGACATATGGTTGGCAGGACCCCCGGCAGAAGAGCAGTCTGCGGGACCTCCAATGGGACAAGGCATGGAGTTGGCAGGACCCCCGGCAGAAGAGCAGTCTGCGGGACCTCCAACGAGACAGGACAAAGGGTTGGCAGGACCCCCGGCAGGAGAGTAGACGGCGGGACCTCCAACGGGACAGGACAAAGGGTTGGCAGGACCCCCGACAGAAGAGTAGTCGGCGAGGCCTCCAACGGCACAGGACAAAGGGTTCGCAGGACCCCCGGCAGGAGAGTAGTCGGCGGGGCCTCCAACGGGACAGGACAAAGGGTTGGCAGGACCCCCGGCAGGAGAGTAGTCGGCGGGACCTCCAATGGGACAGTACATGGATTGGTAGGACCCCCGGCAGAGGAGTAGTTGACGGGGCCTCCAACGGGACAGTACTTGGAGTTGGCAGGACCCCCAGCGGAACCTCCAACGGACCAGGACATTGGGTCGGGACTTGAGACGTGACTCAAGGGGGAACTCGAGAGGGGAACCAAGGGGGAACTCGAGAGGGGACTCGAGAGGAGACTCGAGAGGCGAACTAGAGAGGGGACTCCTGAGGGGACCAGAGGAGGAACCAGAGGAGGAACCTCGAGAGGGGACTTGAGAGGGGAACTAGAGAGGGGACTCGAGGAGGGACTAGTGGAGGGACTAAAGGAGAGACTAGAGGAGAGACTAGAGGAGGGAACTCGAGAGGGAACTGGAGAGGGGACTCGAGAGGGAACTGGAGATGGGACTAGAGAAGTGACCTGAGGAGGGACTAGGGAAAGGACTAGAGAAGGGAACTCGAGAGGGGACTCGAGAGGGGAACTAGAGAGGGGACCCGAGGAGGGACTAGAGGAGGGACTAAAGAGGGGACTGGAGATGGGACAAGAGATGGGACTAGAGATGGGATTAGAGATGAGACAAGGGAATTGACTAGAGGAGGGACTTGAGATTGAACTCGAGAGGTGACTTGAGAGTGGACTCGATAGGGAACTCGAGAGGTGACTCGAGAGGTGACTCGAGAGGTGACTCGAGAGGGAACTCGAGAGGGGACTCGAGAGGTGACTCGAGAGGGAACTCGAGAGGGGACTCGAGAGGTGACTCGAGAGGGAACTCGATAGGTGACTCGAGAGGTGACTTGAGATGGGACTCGAGAGGAAACTTGAGAGTTGACTGGAGAGGTGACTTGAGAGGAATCTCGAGAGGGAACTCGAGAGGAGACTCGAGAGGTGACTTGAGAGGTAACTCGAGCGGGGACTCGAGAGATGACTTGAGAGGGAACTCGAGAGGAGACTTGAGAGGGAACTCGAGAAGTAGCTTGAGAGGCAACTCGAGAGGGAACTGGAGAGGAGACTTGAGAGGGGACTTGAAAAGGAATTTGAGAGGGAAGTCGAGAGGGGACTTGAGAGGGGACTTGAGAAGGGTCTTGAGAAGGAACTTGTGTCGGTCGGTACGCCGACAGGACACGGGGAGCTGGCGTCGGCTGGAGAGCCAGCAGGAGACGAGGTGCTGGAGTCGGCCGGTACGCCGACAAGACTCGGGGAGCTGGCGTCGGCTGGGGAGCCAGCAGGAGACGAGGTGCTGGAGTCGGCCGGTACGCCGACAGGCCTCGGGGAGCTGGCGTTGGCCGGTACGCCAACAGGCCTCGGGGAGCTGGCGTTGGCCGGTACGCCAGTCCTGGAGCCGAAACTGGAGTCGGGACCATGGCTACTGGGGCCGGTACTGAAGCCAGAATCATGGCTGTAAGGTCCGGTTCAGGAGCCGGAAACATGGCTGTAAGGTCCGGTTCTGGAGCCGGAAACATGGCTGTAAGGTCCGGTTCAGGAGCCGGAAACATGGCTGTAAGGTCCGGTTCTGGAGCCGGAAACATGGCTGTAAGGTCCGGTTCTGGAGCCGGAAACATGACTGTAAGGTCCGGTTCTGGAGCCGGAATTGTGGCTGCTCCGGCTGCTAGCCTGGCCTTGCGACGACTCCTCTTAGCAGCCGCCTGAATACTCCGTGGACCTCCATAAGCCAGACGAGTTCCGGAATACAACTCCTGGACAGGAGCAGGGACTGGAGCAGAAGCACGGGTTGAGTGTAGGCGGAACCCACCAAGGCGTATGGTGCCAGGTTGGGAATTGGGAGCCAGGGAGCTAGCATGCCTGGGGCTAGCAGGCCGGGAATCACACACCGGGAGGATCTTTGAAATCCAGCCAGGTAAGAATTTCACCAAACCTGGTTTCTCTCTAGCCATCTGGCGCGCCTCTGATAACACCGCCTCTCGCTGCTGAACTCCGGGTGCTCTCTTCCATCGATCCGAGCAGTTAGCCAGAAAAAAGGAAAAATTCAATAATTCCAGCTCGAACGGATCTGCTGGGCCCATATTTATGGTCGGGTTGTAATGTTACGGTGAGCAGGAATCAGGACCCAAATGCAGAACTATAATAAATAACTCCTTTATTTCAAGGCTACTGGTATACAAAAAAACAGAGACAGAACGGAACACTCACCGATGAACTGGTCATTTACACAAGACAACCCGACAAAGAGAGACAGAAAACCCAGAACTTAAATACACCCAGGACTAATCACATAAACACGAGACAGGTGAGGAGGGAGGAGAAAACACAGAGATACCAGGTGAACACAATCGGGTAATCGGGGAGGGAAACAGACAGAAAGCAAAGAGGCAGGAAACGGGGGTGAACACTTTACAAAATAAAACAGGAAACCCAAAGATAGAAAAAGACAAGAAAAAACACCAACACAGACAGATCCTAACAGAAGCTGCATTGTCCATGGTCCTGAACTACACATTATAAATGTAACATTTCAGCAATCAGCATTGAAACTTGTGCTATTGTAAATATTTTTGCCGACTTACAAATTAGTGAGATACATGTGCCTGTCGGGGCGCGCAGAATTTTGTAATCCTTGGTGGCACTGAGGAGAGGGCCACTCGCAAGTCCTGTTCAACAGAGAGCCGTGACCTCCTGTTGTTCTTCATGTAAATCAGAATAGAGAACGCCAACTCCAGAGATGGGGTCGTTACTAAAATGTTTTAATATATTACATATTATTTTTAAAAAAAAGTAATATATTACACTACTTCGTTACTATCTACATAAAGTAACTCGTTACTTTACTCGTTACTTTACTCGCCGAGCATGTACGAACTGCGCATGCGTGAGTGGCAATAACTTTCCTTACCAGCAGGCGGTGGTAGTGTGTATTTGTCATTCAAAACAGGCAACAACCGGAAGACAGAGAAGAAGATATACGTGATATAAACAAACAACAAATAGCGTGTGCGGTAGCTTCACCTTAGCATGTGTTCTTTGCAGGTGCTTGTTGAGGTTTGACCACGTGGTGTTTCCAGCAGTGGATAACAGCTTCTGGCCTGGACACAGTTTGCACCTCACCGTCACATTCCTGTCTATTCTTCGGACGAACTCATAATAATGGGCATACCTCCACCCCTCGAGAGTTATCGCTGACTCAGCCATGTTTATGCAGCACTGCACGTGGAGATGTGGACGCACAAGTTGCGCAGATTACGTACATATAAACCTACAAAGTACTGATATAGTAAATTAAAAATTAAATAATTATTTTTGTGTAGTTGTAGGCTATATTGCAATAATAACGTATGGTTGTCACAAAATCGTCGCGGCACACTGTTTGGGAACCACTGCTCTATACCACGCATTTTAAACTACACCTAAAACACAACCACCCCATTCTGTTTTCCCAGCAGGTAGCGAACACGGCAGCTGGAGATGGAGAGCCCCCACCTTCCCGACAGTTTGCAATCAAAGATGCATTTGCCCGACAATGCAAACATGTTGGTGTTCCTTGCTCGAAAACTTTGAAAAACAGATTTGGATATGGCCTGAGGCATCTGGGTCTTTGACAGTGGACTATACACTTGACTGTTGTTTTAAGGAGGTTTTTTTTGCTTGTGAGACAATGTATGCTCATATTTATTTATATATTTATAATATATATATATAGATAGATAGAGAGAGAGAGCTCTGTTTTCCAGCCTGAGTCTATTTAATTAATTGTTTTGGTTGCGTGTGATTTAATTAATTTATTATAATTTAATTAATTTGTTTTATTTATTATATATCATTTATATATTTTAACATTATTTCACATTTCATTTGCCATGTTGAATGTCCAATAAAAAGTTATGTTTGAAAGGATGTACTTGAATTATTATTATATATTATCATTATGTCAGTGGTCTAAAATGGCCTTACAACAGTGCCGGCAATATTAACGTTTATCGCAATAATTTCCAGGAAGATTTATCGTCCAACAAAATGAATTATCGTAACAGGCCTAGGGGTAGGTAATTTTGGAGAGATCAGCTCGAGTGCGCTAGAATTTGAAAATACAACAGCCGGAAAAAATCTGCCACTTCCTTCAGACTTCCGTACAGAGCCCCTCCTCCAACACACACAAACGCACACATGACCAATGAGGG
Source organism: Gymnodraco acuticeps (assembly GCF_902827175.1). NCBI lineage: Eukaryota > Metazoa > Chordata > Actinopteri > Perciformes > Bathydraconidae > Gymnodraco > Gymnodraco acuticeps. Next base: position 281,435 of record NW_022990342.1, on the reverse strand, counting down.
CACGAGATAAGTTTGTGCACAGATGGAAGGCTGACAGGCAGGTAGGCCATCCAGTTACTTTAGCCGGGCCGGCTCAGATGATTGGTCGTGCTTTTTACAGCGCCACGGCTTCCACAGATGAAGTTTTTTTATGTATTTTTTGTCAAAGCATTTAATATATTCATTGCTATCGGGATGTTAAGAGTATTCCATGGAATATAACAAAACGTGTATCTCGAGCTGGTTTCTCAAACTTACCTACCCCACCTTTAACACTGAGACAGTACACCCAGCGCCATATAGAGAGATTATATGGCTCTGAGTACACATATTTCAACGTGAGCCTACTTTGTTCATGTGCTGTTGAGGTTAATTTCAGTAGTTGTATGCTATAATGTATTTACAAAGTGTGAAGAGGAGGCAACTTTAGAATAGGGAACCTGTTCAGGTCAATTAGAGTCAAACTACTAGCTTATTGGTTATGAACAAGACTTCACTTTAGAATAGGGAACATGTTCTTAGATAGAAATACCTAATTTTGAGTTATTTAGTCACCTTTAACACTTATAGTTGCATGTCATGTTACATACGAATATATCATATTTGTTAAGTGTTATTATGGGAGAATTGCTATTCTTATGGTACTACTGCCTTATTAGGCCCATATTGAGCAGAGCATATTAAGACCAAAACTAATGTACAACAACTTCCTTACTTGTAATAAATCAGCACTAATTAGAGGGTTATTGAGGAAACACTCTCAACTAATGGCTTATTACTTGTAGAATATGGTCATGTAGAATAAGGCATTAATAAGTGTTTTATAATGACTAATAAAGAGTCAATATACTGTTAATATGCATGTTAGTTAACAACTAGTTGATGGCTAATTTGTGTACCTTAATATAAAGTGTTACCATAATCTATTACCGACATGCAGCACCTCCTAGACTTTCACTCATGTATAGACCACTCCCTTACCCAGGATAACAAAACCCCTCCCTTCATGCCTGTAACTTCCTTCTTTCAGAACAAAGAAACTAAATGAGAGTTTGAACATGGACTTTCACTCCCAGAATTAATATCATGCACGCAATGTAGTTCAAAAGTAAAAATTCTGCTTTGTATTTGTCCTGCTAGATTCCTTTTGATTGTCCGTCTATGTTTCTTGTAGTTATTTAATTGCTCTTTTTACTGCACTGTGTACAGTTTTATTATTATGCTTCTATGTTTATTGTATATCTGTAACCCTGGCAAAACTATTTCCTTTGTGATAAATAAAGTCCTATCTTTTCTTATCTTATGTTGTGAGGAAAAATGTCTACTGTAGACGCATTATAAGTAGTGCAGTGTATAAGTAAGTGATAAAGTAAAATTGCTCCTTTATACAAATATTATAAGATCTGTATTTTAATAATGTGTTTTGTTTTAGATAAAATCATCCATCATCACCATCCTGACTGCAACAAAGGGTATATTGATTCAGAGTTTCACTTTGCACATAAGGTAAGGTGGTGAGGCAGCATTTCATTGTTGTTTGAGGAACGTTAGTATTACTCACATTGCCATGGTGACTGGTTGCAGGAGCTTTAGAAAGCAGGTTTTTCTGGATGGAAGAAAAATAATATATATTTCAACGGCAAACCAGAGAGACTGTTTACACAATAATGTAAATCCAACTATGCGGGACAGGGGGGCTGGCCAAACACATCAGGGAAATCTGGGCCAGCCACACTAAAAGGGCCAGATAGTAACTAGTGTGAGGAAAACTTCTGTCTTTCAATGTTGAGTAACAATGAAGGAGACTGGATCGTCGTTGGCCAAAGCACTGAGAGTTTATTTTAAGTACAAACAAACAAACAAACGGCCGGAGAGCCCGTATAGTTCCACCCTGTTGGGACGAAACCAAGCCAGCTCTGTCACAAAGAAGCAACACCCTGCAAGATACATAGAAAGGGAGGGACTTTACAAAAGCGCGGGCTTTTCCTTAATGCATGCCAGATGTCAGAGACAAAGGACTGTTGTATGGAAGCAAACAAGAGACAGAAGTATTTGAATTTTATCAGACACCGAATTTATAGCATTGAAAATAATTACTTTGAAAATCATGTATCTGAATTTGTTTTGCTCCGAATTTACCTATGTGAAATAACAATGTAAAAATTCAAGTTAAAAAAATTCGAATGTTCAAATTCAGATCCCAAAAATTCAAGTGAAAAAAATTCTACGTCAAATATTTCGGTGTTTAAAATTCGATGTAAAAAAATTTGGTGTATACAATTCTACGTCAAAAATTGCGATGCAACATCATCCGGGCTACTCAGACAGGATAAGCAATCGAGTCCGAATGCAATCACTTCTGGCCTATCAGAGCCAAGCGGCAAACCCCGGGACAGTGCGGTGAAGCCCAATGCTGCAAACTGTATGCGATGGATGCAGATGGGAGCAATTCCCGTAGACCCTTTGTTAAAATGTCCAACTTAACATCAGAAAATGAACATGTTTCTAGCCTGGATCCACAAAAACATATTCTGTATATAGTTAGATTCCCCCTTCATGACAACGGGACTGCTGCTCCTAGCTCCTCTCTGCTAGCTCCGTTAGCTCCATTGGCTCCGTGATGCTACAGCGGCTCAGCTCATGAGGAGAACACTACTTGAACTCGGCCGTGTTTGTTGTGTTGGCTCCTGGTGGACTATTCGTCCTGCAAATATAGGATTTATCTGCGGTTGAAACAGACCGTCCATGAATGCAGTTTCTTCGGTAAGTCAACCCTGCGTACTTTATGTTATGTTACTGGTGTTTTTATTAAGCTAACGTTAATGAATGTTTAGAGTTGGGTTAGCATTTGAGCAATCGTAGCTCCATCTGTGCTAACAATGCTATGCGTAGCATCCAAGAGTGTAAAACATTAAGTGGGATGCTACTGTATACCAAAAGGCTTCTGTGCGAGGTTGCTAAAATAAGGTCATCCTTGTACGTTGGATAGCTAGTTTGCTAGTTAGGTTACTGTATGCATTGTTAAGGTTCATTTAAATTCGCTATGCTCTACTATAGCATAAAATAGACTAGCTAACGTCAACGTATTGTTGAAGAGAGTTAGTGTATATTAAATCAACCTCACAATGAAATGTGTGTATCTTTAAAATATGAACGTCACATTTCAAGATAATAACGCTCCCTTAGATATTGTAATATGGTTTGTTGAACTGGAGTTATTTATTGCAGCTAACCGCCTATCCGACGAACGACCCAAACATTGTTGTTTTTAATATTATTACCAATGCCTCTTTTAATTGTATTATCATCACACTTGAGAAACAGCCTTATCGTGGCTGTACAACGGAACATGTAACTTAATTCCTGCATTTAAGGATGATGAATAGCGTAGTCAATGCTTTAGTGACAAGGAAATTATGTTTAAATAGGGATCCTAATTATACTAGCATACTTTTACTAAAGTAACATTAACATGTTCAAATGCAGGGCTTTTGTAAGAGAGTATTTCGTATAGTGTAGCATGGTCTACTTTACTTATCTAACCGAAGTGATCGTTACGTTACTTTGCAAACCGTCAAACTGTCTGAGTAGCCCGGATGATGCTGCATCGCAATTTTGGACATCGAATTTTATACACCGAATTTTTTGACGTCGAATTCTTTTCACTTGAATTTTTGGGATCTGAATTTGAAAATTCGAATTTTTTTAACTTGAATTTTTAAATTGTTATTTCACTTAGGTAAATTCGGAGCAAAAACATTCAGATACATGCTTTTCAAAGTAATTATTTTCAATGCTATAAATTCGGTGTCAAATAAAATTCAAATACTTCTGTCTCTTGTTTGCTTCCATATTTTTGTCTCGTAAAAGCATAGACGAGAAGAAATACCCTCCCCCACAGGAAGGCAGGGGAGGCCTCCCCCACAGGAAGGCAGGGGAGGCCTCCCCCACAGGAAGGAGGGGGAGGCCTCTCCGAGCTACTTCAAGGAAATAACTTCTATCATAAAAGTTAAAGACAACAGAGATTGGATTAAAATATTCTATGACAACTAGTATATTTACTGGGATATATATATAAGTACAGTATGTGGCACAGTGTTGCACTACAACATTGGTACAACAGGTAATGGGTGCAAAAAGAATAAGCAGCCAGTAGTAGAATTTTAACATATCAACAGTGATGTTACAGATTAAATGACCTTGAAATTTGAAAGCAGGAAGTGATCTTTATTGTTTTATTGTATAAGTGGTTGTATTTCTTGAATTACTTAGAATTGCGAGGAAACAAATCTGACTTTTTTCACACAAATGTAGCTCTTGAAAGTCCAAATCTCAGATTTCAAGATATTAAAACAGAACATTAGACAGACCATAAAACCCCCCAGTAAGTGCACAGTCAAAGAAACAGGTTGTTATACGTTATTATTACAAGATAGCTGCCAGTTTTTGGAACGGTTTTCTGAGTTTTAAAAAAAAAATCTGAGTTCTAAATCAAATCACTATTTCTCAGGATTCTGCCTAAAGTGTTCTTACCTGTTTGCTTGTTTTCTGAAGACGAGGAGGCGGAAGGAGAAACTGTTTTAAATACCAGACAGGGGGAGGGGGCAGGATGATCTATGGTCACGTGATTTCACAGAAACAGTCTCAGATACAAACAGATGAGTGATTAAAGCTGATAAAACATTGTGTTGAGGACCGCTGCATAGCCCAGATGCTGGGGTTGTTGTGAATGCAAAAACATACTTGTCTCTTCAGGTAAACCCCTCTCTCACATACCAAATACATCAGAATCAGAAAGCCTTTATTCGTCACACAGCGGGGAAACGTACAGGGTCCGAGCAGCAAGGTGCCGATAAAAGGCAAAAGGAACAAGAATAGACTTGCATTTTAAATACAAAATAACCTTTGTTTATTCAGTGTTCGCTGGTTTGTGTTTTTTAATAGACACCAACAGTTATACCCCCTATACAGAATACAGGTAGCAGGGAGCAGTTAAGGTATAAAGGCTTTCTTTTTTTTAGCATGTGCTTAATTTTTGTGAAAATTCTTTAAGTAACGTTTAATTTTGTTATTTATGTTTTATGGCAAGACAGATTTTTTTTTAAATATACAGCCCATAATATGTTCTACAAGGATGGGGAATCAAACACACGCCTCACAGTGATCTACATATGGACTGCCTGCTTTAACCACTGAGCTACAGCAGCTAATGCAGGTGGATTGATTTGAAGCGACTGAATCATCTTTTTCCCATGCCTACTTCTAAACTAAAGAGTAAAATATTAAAGGATGTGTCCTGGCTCCTCAGTTACGACTCTATTTTAAGTATTTTAATTTAAATGTTCACCTTGATACTCTTTAACAAATTGTACCTTCCATTACATGTAAATGTTTTCTGTACTTCACTTAAAGTACTAATACTGCAGTTTACGTAGCATTTGTTGTTGCATGCAGACAATTACAACTTTACACCTCAAACTTTGATCATTTGCTCTTCCCCTATATCTGTGGTGCAAAGGATTGTGGGTCAGAACCAATGTAATGATGGTGTGTGAGTTATTATAGTTGTTAGAGAATATTTCTTCTCTCTTCCTAAGTGTCAAATAATAATTCTTCCTTACTCCTAAGATATTTAACATTTACTGTGTGTTTACATTTACGATCAGCCCTGCTCCTTATCTCCCGTAAGGAATGTGTTGATGCAGTCGTATGTCGATACTAGGTTTTACAGCTTGACCTACAGGGCATAGGGAGGGTTAACGACTATGAGAATGCTGGCTTCTCAACACCACTGACAAGTGATTGAGTATTTCTAGTTGGGGGATAATCTCCTCTAGCTCCACAGATGTTTACGCCTCCCCCAATATGCTGATTAACTCTCTGTAAACTAGTTAAAAGGTCTATCGAGAGATAGGCTGATCAGAATTGACATGGCAACCCACCCATGCAGTCAGAACCTTTTGCTGCTGTGACTTGTGATATGAATTCTCCGGCCGTTGACTTGTAATAAACTACTAGTGTTTGACATCAAAGCTCCAACTCTCCTCGTGTCTCTCTGAGTCCTGACTCTCCATTGCTGCAGAAGTTTCCCTTACAATAGTATATAGTATAATGTGTAGTTATAGCACCCCATAGGACCTAGAACACGTGGAGTTGTGTTCATTTTAAACAAAGGAAGTGTTTTACCTGTGCAGATGCAGTACAGGCGGAAAACCACCAGGTGGCAGACCAGCCTGAACACAAGCTGGAGGGAAGGGGAAGTCATGGGTATCCACTAGGGGTGTAACGGTACACGTACCCGTACCGAAATTATTCGGTACGGGCCCTTCGGTTCGGTACAGGTGTGTACCGAAGTGTACCGAACGAATATAACGTTAAACGTAAAAAATTGAGAACGTGAACAACTTTTTGGAAGTAATCTCAGGTGCTGCGTCGCAGCATTCAGAGTAATTTGGTCACATTGGGTTCAACGCGTCATAGAGCGAGCAAGTCATTTCATTGGATGAGAGGCATACTATGAGAGCTGGTCAGAGGGATGCGTTCAAATGTAGTCAGTAATTTGAGGAACTGTCGAAAATTAATGGCGAACGCAGATAAAGTTGAGCTCGAAAATCCTCCAGCATCATTGAAGTCTCCGGTTTGGGAACATTTTGGTTTCGCAGTTACGTACAAGGATGAAGGACAAAGACAGGTGGACCGAACCAAAGCTGTTTGTCGGCATTGTTCAACTAAAATTGGTTACGCGGCTGGCAATACATCAAACTTGCACACTCTTGAAAAGGCATCACCCGAACGTGAATATCACCGGTACCAAAAGAAAAAAGACTGAAGTGCAAATCCAACTCCCGCTAGCATTTAAGCCTCCACCACTCGCAAAAAGATCAGACCGAGCCAAAGCTATTACAAACGCCAAATATCCTTATGTTGCCATGTTAGCAAAGCGCTACCTGGCTGTATCTGCTACCTCTGTCCCTAGCGAGAGGGTGTTCTCCACAGCAGGAGACATTGTTAGTGCCAGCAGATCTGCCCTTTCGGCAACCAATGTGGACAAGTTAATTTTTCTTTAAAAAAACATGAAAATACAATGACAAGCAAGTCCTAATGTCAAACTGGCTGCTTAGGTGCTAGTTCAGTACAGTTCAAATACAGATTATTTCAGTTCATAGAAATGCTGCACCTTAATGTTTATTTTATTATATTTTGTATTTATTTGAGTGAATATTCACAGTTTAATAATAATTAAAAACCCAAAACTAATAGTTTATGTTTTGTGAGTACTAGTACAGTAAAGTTCAAATACAGATTATTTCAGTTCATCGAAATGCTGCACCTTAATGTTTATTTTATTATATTTTGTATTTATTTGAGTGAATACATTATTCACAGTTTAATAATAATAAAAAAAATATATATATATATGTTTTGTTCTGTGAAAAAAAATTCTGCTGTACCGAAAACGTACCGAACCGAACCGTGACCAAAAAACCGAGGTACGTACCGAACCGAAATGTTTGTGAACCGTTACACCCCTAGTATCCACCATTGTTATTTATTTAAAAATAAGGTAACACTTTATATAAAGGTACACAAATTAACCATCCACTAGTTTGAGCAGTATATTGGCTCTTTATTAGTCATTATAAAACACATATTAATGCCTTATTCTACATGACCATGCTCCTCCATAGTTGAACCCCAACGCCCACCATCGTTTCTCACTGATCACTTCTTTACATTTGAAGACCTCATCAAGCTCTACTTCAAAGTCCTTGTTATCTGTCATGTCTTGTTCGTGTTTCTTCAGGGCTTCCTGAGTCTGTTGGATCACTCCCTGTTTCTTCTCAATAAACTCAATCCTCTCTTGCAGGTTGTGGATACAGGCTGTCAGTCCGATGCGTGCATTCAGCACTTCCACTGTCGTTGTCAGGTCCTGAGGTTTGGTGCTTTCCAGAAAATCCGCAAATTGACTGATCTGCTCCTCTGTTGAGTCCCAAGCATACTTCAGAGCAAGCTCGTTTTTCTCTGTTTTCTAGGCGTTATTAAAAAGGAAATGAAAAGGCTGATCATCCTTGTCTTTTGTGTATGATATCTTTCAGAGCGTCTAGAACAGGGGTTTTCAAAGTGTGGGAAGGTGAGCCTCCCCTCAGAGGACATAAGAACAGCCATGCCCCCCCTCCCAAGTAGTATTGCTATTATTGTTATTGTTGTTGTTGTTATTGCTATAATGCAGGGGCATTCAATTGCATTTCAAAGAGGTCCAGTAAGAGAAAATGTCCTTAAATGCTCTGTTTTCGCTGTCTACCTTCCGCCATTTGAAATGACTCAGACTGTTTCTCTCCTCTTGTCTCGTCTCTGTGTGTGTTTGAATCTATCGTGCTCACGGACTGCACCGATTTGATTGGCTGAGTAGCGTCACCCCCTTAAAACAACTCAGATCATCCTCTGGCTGCAGCCTTTGTAAGGTTTCAGTGTTAGAATCCTTCTAGTTTATTGTTTTGTGTTTATATCTTGTGACCTTTCATTTTATTTTGGTAAATGACTCTACCCTCTCGTTTCAGGTGTCTACACTTCCTGTCCTTTTGTGTCACCTGTCAGCCTGATTGTTGTTTCCTGCTCCTGATTGTTTCCACCTGTGCCCCATTACCTAATGTGCAGGGCCGTCCCTCCCTACAGGGGGCCTCGGTTTATGAGCTTGGCTTGTGCGCAGTTCTCCGCGCACCCCCCCGCTGACACGCGAGAGTGAGAGGGGACAAGGGGATGAATTAATTCATCGACATCTGACCAATCACGGCTTTGATACGGCCACTAGTGCAGGTGAAGAGATGTCGGCAAAATGACAGTTTCAGTCCGAGAAGCAGTTATTTCCAGCATTCTTTATTTACCATTCATTCACGTAGGATATGTTATGCCTTGTATCTGCTAATGTACAGGAGGGAGGGTGATAAACTGTCTGTCTAGTTGGCTTACATAACAGTTCAAGTTTACAGCCTAAAAAACATGGAGCATTTTTTCCCCTTTTATTCATTTTTATGTCAATTTGCACATTTCATGGTGACGCTCAGCCTCTCCCCTTAACTCCTAACAGTCATCATCATGGTGACGCTCAGCCTCTCCCCTTAACTCCTAACAGTCATCATCATGGTGATGCTCAGCCTCTCCCCTTAACTCCTAACAGTCATCATCATGGTGATGCTCAGCCTCTCCCCTTAACTCCTAACAGTCATCATCATGTCAACCACAACACAGAGACATACTGATAGAAATGTGTGTGTGGTTGTTGATACATTGCTGATGTAACCCACTCAAATAATGCAGTGAGTTTTTCATCTTGTAATAAACAGCAGCTCCCACCTGGGGCAGTGCTGGGGCAGCAGAGTCTGCATATGAGGGAGGAGAGGAAGAGTAGGCCAGGTGTGGTTCTTAATGAGGCTCAATGAGTGGCAGCTGGGTGTGGGCCCTGTGTGTGTAAGAGTGTGTTCAAATTGTTTGATGATGTGTGTTTTTTGATGCTGCGGGGAACCAGGGACTAGCAGAACCGACGAAAGTTTTTGGAGCTTTTCCTCACCAGAGAAAGGATTATAAAGGATTCCACTCACCAGAAGGAGGACTGATAGTCATTTGATTGCTAGAGGGAAGCTGCAGACTACCCGGGTTCGATTATTGTTGTTTTGTCCATGATAGCAGATTGGGTTTCACTGGGGTGGATGAGGGGTTTGTGAAAGTGTTGTATGAATGATTAATAAAATGCCGGCTATATTAATTTGATATTGTTCTTTCTATTTAAATCATCTTCTACTCCTCATTGAAAGTAACCTGTTACATAGAAGTGTTACACTGACAGAGGGAACTACATTTGAATACAGATTTAAGAAATATCAGTTTTTGAACATGTAATAAGCAGACGTATTCACCTGTAAACATTTACCATTTACCTCACTGTATAAAAAAGTAACTGTGTTGATAATAATAATAAACAGGAATTATATTTGCAAAATACTTTAGCCGCGTTCACACCGCAGTACTTTTCCCACTTTAGTTCCGATATAGTTCCGAAATGTCGCGTTCACACCAAAAAGAGCCAAAATGAACTAAAATTAGTTCATGAGAACCTTTTTACCCCCTTTTCCGTCCCTGCTAGAGAGCAGGGACTTTCGTGGGAGAAAAAGGTTCCTATGTCTGATTGGCTGGGCGGATTGCAAACCACGCCCCGTAAAACTCCCAAAAAGTTTTGTGGAGCTGCCATTTTATTATCCTTGCATTAGCATTATTAGCATTAGCCCAGCGCAGAAACGCAGAAACTAACTTATGGCATCACAAAATAAAACATGGGAGCGGTGGAGATGAGGAGGTGTCGGCGTTCTGGCGATTTACTCGGAAGGCTTCAGTAGAAGCTGCTGGGACTCCCAGCAGCTTCTACTTAAGCCTTCCCCAACTCCGGGGACTTCCGGCCGGGGACTTCGGGTGGCAGTATACGCCGTGAAGCTGTTTCCGGCCTGCCAGTAAACCCAAAGCAGAAGAAGAAGTGACGTCAGCGGCTTTATTTGCCTAATCCACCCCAGGGACTTATTCCGGTGTGATCTGTACTTAGTTCATAAGAACTAAAGAGTTCTCATGAACCTTTGTGGGAAAAGTACTATGGTGTGAATGCGCCTTTTGTTTTAAAAAAAAGGTTTTCACTCCTGTCGGTTGGGGGGGGGGGCTTCATGTCACAATGTCGCTTGGGGCCCCAAGTTGGACAGGGACGGCTCTGCTAATGTGTGTGTGTATGTATAGCCCTTCTCTCCTTTTGTCTTGTGTCAGTTTGTCTTGTCTCCACGTCGAGTCCATGTCTGTATACTCTAGTGAACTGTTGAGCAACCTAGTTGAACCTAGAGATCTTGTGAGAATCCTAGTAGAACCTAGTGATCTTTTGTTTTGAAAAGTATTTTATAAATAAAAGATATTTTTGAAGTCAACCGAATCGTGCATCTGAGTTCCTGTGAGTCATTCGTGTCAGCCTTGACCGGCACTTGCTTTTGATCAAAGTCAATGCGAAAAACCCGCACTCACACAGGTAGGTGGAGGTGAAGGGAATGAGCACTTTTACAGCCTTTTTGGCGAGGTAGGGGAACTCGGTCTACAGACAGCCAAAAGTTTGCAAGTGACACTTTACTCATCTTTTTCTCGTTATTTTTTTTGTACGCTGCGCCTCCCCTGAAGCTCTCTGGCGCCCCACCAGGGAGGCGCCTCATACTTTGAAAACCGCTGGTCGAGAACAGTGCTTCTCAAAGTGTGGTCCGTGAGCGCCCCCTAGTGATCCGTGAGTATATTGGTAACATTTCACATTTGAAATAAATAAATGCATTTAAGTTTTCTGCACTCTCGCGGGAATATCTCCGCAATGGAGATATTCCCAGCGCAACACCTTCATCACACATGTTGCCACTTGTTTGTATTTGCAGGCGATTTGTAATCTGTTCTAGAAAAACGATGTGATTTTGGATATTTGTGGAGTTAGGTGGTCCGCGAGTGTTTTTTTATTGGTTAAGTGGTCCTTGGTACGAAAAAGTTTGAGAAACACTGGTCTAGAACATCATCAGAGCTGAAGAAGTGTGAGTTTGTGATGAGGGCTACGATGTTTCTCTCGATGTCTTTCCCAAACAGAGAAACAACTGAATCAAAGACGTACATCAGGCGGTCACTCAGTCGACAGTCTGTTGCTTTCACCACCAGACAAACTGCATCGATCTCGTGAACTCCGTCCCTGGAGCGGAACAAGTCCAAAAGTCTTTCGCTGACGAGGACATCTTGTTCAGTTCCTTCGGTATGTCCAAATCCAGGCGTATCAATGATGGTCAGAGAGAAGGGCAGAGTTTTATCTTCCAATCCAAAGACCTCGTACACCGTCACGTCTGAAATCTGACTTTCCGACTGACTTTTCTTCTCGTCCTGTACGATCTGATACCAGACATCTTGTTCGAACTCCACTCCCATGGCATAGCTGATCAGAGAATTCATCAGAGTGCAGAGTACATACTTTCCACCACTGTATTTATGTATAACTTTTAGAATAGAGTCCAACTTTCACAATCTTTCTTTGGGGTGTTCAACTACAGCATCTGACTCACGTGGGAATAAAGTAGCATCATAAAAACATTTCGATAAATGAGAAATAAACTCACCGCTCGGCTGCAGCACCACCGGCTCTGAGCTGCTCTCCGGGGATTGTCTTCATTTGTGCTGAGCTGAGGCCCGGGCCCAGCTGGAAGGAGGCTGACTGTACGGCGGGTTACTATGGGTTACTGTCACAAAGAGCTGATGGGTATGCGCACGGCACTTACACATACAACCACATGAACGCGTACGCAGTCATGAAAACACCTCTTCAGAATCAGGGAAATGTAAAGATGAGAAATGAAGACGAAGACATTTGTTTATCTATTTTTTTACTTGATACAAATAATTATAGACCAATCTCTATAATCTGTTCTATTTCCAAAGTTTTGGAGAAAATAATTTATAATCAACTGTCTAATTATCTCAATACTTATAATATTTTATCTCCGGTTCAATCTGGTTTCAGGCCTAATCACTCCACAACAACTGCCCTACTTAAATTGACAAATGACTTGTACTCTGCTGCAGATGATGGTGAACTCACAGGTGCCATTTTTATTGACTTGACAAAAGCCTTTGATTTCGTTGATCGATATCTGCTCTTGGATAAACTTCACGGCATTGGCCTTTCTAATAATACAGTGTTATGGTTTAACTCGTACCTTCACAGTAGAAAGCAATGTGTGGTTGTTAATGGAAAACAGTCTGACCTGTTGATCCAACAAAAGGGTGTACCCCAAGGATCAACTCTGGGCCCACTTCTGTTCTCTATTCACATAAATGATTTATCTTAACAAAACAAAATCTTATACCATGGTCTTTGGTACCAGGCAGAAGTTCAAATCCAAACCTAATGTAGTAATAACATGTAAGGATGGCCCTTCTCTGCATAAAGTTGATGGCTTTAAATATCTTGGTGTATGGCTAGACTCTGAACTTTCATTTAAACTACATATAAAGCATGTAATACAAAAAGTCAATTACGGAATCAGTGTTTTACACCGCTCTCGCAATTGTTTTACGCTCAGTGTCCGAAAGAGAATTGCTTCTCAACTTATTCTTCCGATTATGGACTATTGTGATGTTGTCTACCAAAATGCACATAAATCAGATCTTGCTCCACTCAACATAGCCTACAACAGACTATGCAGATTTGTTCTTGGTTGTCCTTTTCGTACACATCACTGCACAATGTATAATCAACTTAAATGGCCTTCTTTAAATGTAAGAAGACACACGCATTGGCTTCAGCTGATATTTAAATGCATTTATCTTAACTATCCCCCTTATTTAAAGCAGTATTTCGTACCCTACTCACCAAATCATCAAGTTAGACATTCTGTTCAGATTTATTTCTCTGTCCCCTCTGCAAAAAAATCTATTGGCAGAAGAGCGTTCATTTTCAAAGCCCCAACTGACTGGAATACTTGACCTGCTGCTATTAGATCTCTGTCATCATTGGGTTTATTTAAACATGCATTGTTATCTCACTTTCAACTGGTCTGTACTTGTTCTAACTGATATTGATGAAACTGATTTGCTCGACTGTCTCAAATTGTAATGATTGTGTGCATTGCTTGAATTTCACTTAACAGACTGTATGTGGTTTGTCTTGTGTGTCATGTTTTACATTTTGTCTTTTTGTTTATGTATGTCTGTAAGTTGTTGCTATTGTCGGGACCCCCTTGAAAACGAGATGGTGCACCTCAAGGGGTTTATCCCAATGAATAAAATGTCTATATATATATTTAATTAGCTTATTTATTTATTATGAGGAGCAATGCAAAATATGTAATTTGTATAATACACACTTCATGTAAATAATGTCCTGCTTTATATTGTGTTAATTGGAAATGGGCCCTTCAATAGTGTTTTATTTGTCAGATATTTTATATATGTTTTATCTTCACGATCAAATTTTATATTTTCTACTTTTTAATGCTGTTTTATTTCTATGTTGAGACGTTTACATTTTAGAATTGTTATTTCTACTTCTGTGCAATGCCTTGTTTTTTATGCTGCTGCAACGCAAACAATTCCTAATCTGGGATCAATAAAGTAGCTCTTATCTTATCTTATATTGTCTAAATCTTAACGACAATGCTGCACTTTGAGCAAACCATAAGCGATGATGAACTTCCCTAAATGTGGATCATATACAAGATTATTATAGAAATGTGTGGCTTCGTGCAGCTGCGTAAACACATGCGTCCATTCAAAACAGATCAGCTGTGAACTAGGTGTCTGAGGCTACGCCATTATTCATCGAGCAGCTTCATTTTACAACCAGTCTATGTGGTGGTTCTGCCTCATTTCACTTCAACAGTGTGTGAGCTGCAGAATACATGTAAGCATTGAGCAGGTCGACACTACCATCTGGTGGTTGGAAAATACCTTTTTACGATAGAAACATCTACAAGAACAATACAACTTGGCTTTCAGATAGTTCATGATTTACCCTTAGGAGCAGGTGCATACAAAACACAACATAAACTAATCAAAAAGAGACAATAACATTTAAACATGAAATAAACAAAAATAAAATACATTGAAAAGGGCCACGGCTTTTTATGTCAATCATATTCCTCTATTACGCTCAACAATCAACGAAACTCAGGATTCAATTTATTAAAATGTATTCATAAAGTGTACAAAAAAGATTTTAAAAAACAATGTCCCTTTGAGACCAGTTGCTTCCATAATAGTGCCGATCTGCTCTGCTTCTGCTCAAACTGCTTGCACTCAGATAGGAGCGATACAGAGGGCTTCATGAAATAGGAGCCAGAAGATGGAGTACCAAACACTGACTCCAGGTATCATCTGAGTAGGCCTACCTCACTGAGAAAGTTATGTGCACCCCTGTTTATGAGAATCCTTTAAATGACGGCAGCATGTGTGACCTGAGGGACAGAAAACACTGGACTGCGCCCGTGGTTCGATCCCGCGAGGAGACAGAGAACAGGAAGAATTCTGGAGTAGAATTGTCGTTCGAAGTAACCACTGAGCTAAGCCAGCGCAGATGTTCAGGCAGGTGGGTGGCTTTATAAAAATGACAAGAATGACATGGTGCTTGAGACAAATGGAATAAAAGGAAATGAATCTTTCTTCCAGTCAATAACTGAAATCGTGGATAAAGAACATTGAGAACAAAAAGTGACAAATGCTTGGATAAAATAGATATAAAACCAAATAAACACATGACTATCGAGAAATAAATAAATAAACAAAACATGTAAGACTTTTCTTTGCCAACATGTTTTGCCCGTGGGAAATGTATTTACTGTAAAATGACATGGCACGTTATGGAATTAATTAGTTTAATACAATGTCATTTACTGGAACAAAATCAACATCAACATTAGATATTCTTTCAGAGCAACTTTGCTTCTCTGATTCAAGTCTTTACTATTTTAATGACCAAACTGAGATCGTTTTTGAAAGTAGGCTAAAATGTGGGAATCGATGAGAATCCTTTACATGACGACAGCTTTAGACCAGGAAGACAGAAAACACTGGACAGCGCCCGTGGTTCGATCCCGCGAGGAGACAGAGAACAGTCAGCGTTTGAAGTAACCACTGAGCTAAACCAGCGCAGTTCTTCACTCTGTCGGTGGCTTTATAAACACGATAAGAATGACGCGTTGCTTGTGACATCCATATAAGGAAGAAGAAGAAGAAGAAGAAGAAGAAGAAGAAGAAGAAGAAGAAGAAGAAGAAGAAGAAGAAGAAGAAGAAGAAGAAGAAGAATAACCTTTATTAATTAATGAGGGAAATTAATAGTTTTTCCTGTCCAGAAACGCATCGTGGATAAAAATATGAGGACTACAAAAAATTACAATTGCATGTAGCCTAGAATTAATGCAGAACCAAATAAACATGTGACTATAAAGAAAGGAAATATTAAATAAAACATGTAAGTCTTTTCTTTCCAAACATTTATGTTTTTATGTTTGGTCGTGGGAAAGTATATTTACCTTAAAATGACATGGCACGGTATGGAATTATTTAGTTTAATACAATTTAATTTATTGAAACAAAATCAACATCTAGGCTACATTAGATATTCTTTCAAAGCAACTTTGCTTCACTGATTCAAGTCTTTACTATTTTAATGTCCAAATTGAGGCATATTTTGAAAGTAAAATGTTGAGATGAGAATCCTTTACATGACGACAGCATGTCAGACCAGGAAGACAGAAAACTGGACTGCGCCCGTGGTTCGATCCCGCGAGGAGACAGAGAACAGGAAGAATTTTGGAGTAGAATTGTCGTTCGAAGTAACCACTGAGCTAAGCCAGCGCAGATGTTCAGGCAGGTGGGTGGCTTTATAAACATGACAAGAATGACATGTTGCTTGAGACATAAGGAATAAAAGGAAATGAATCTTTCTTCCAGTCAATAACTGAAATCGTGGATAAAGAACATTGAGAACAAAAAGTGACAAATGCTTGGATAAAATAGATATAAAACCAAATAAACACATGACTATCGAGAAATAAATAAATAAACAAAACATGTAAGACTTTTCTTTGCCAACATGTTTGCCCGTGGGAAATGTATTTACTGTAAAATGACATGGCACGTTATGGAATTAATTAGTTTAATACAATGTCATTTACTGAAACAAAATCAACATCAACATTAGATATTCTTTCAGAGCAACTTTGCTTCTCTGATTCAAGTCTTTACTATTTTAATGACCAAACTGAGACCGTTTTTGAAAGTAGGCTAAAATGTGGGAATCGATAAGAATCCTTTACATGACGACAGCTTTAGACCAGGAAGACAGAAAACACTGGACAGCGCCCGTGGTTCGATCCCGCGTGGAGACAGAGAACATGTGAGCGTTCGAAGTAACCACTGAGCTAAACCAGCGCAGCTCTCCGCTCTGTCGGTGGCTTTATAAACACGATAAGAATGACGCGTTGCTTGTGACATCCATATAAGGAAGAAGAAGAAGATGAACCTTTATTAATGAATGAGGGAAATTAATAGTTTTTCCTTTCCAGAAACGCATTGTGGATAAAAATATGGAGGACTACAAATTACAATTGCATGTAGCCTAGAATTAATGCAAAACCAAACAAACATGTGACTATAAAGAAAGGAAATATTAAACAAAACATATAAGACTTTTCTTTCCAAACATTTATGTTTTTACGTTTGGTCGTGGGAAAGTATATTTACCTTAAAATGACATGGCACGGTATGGAATTATTTAGTTTAATACAATTTAATTTACTGAAACAAAATCAACATCTGATATTCTTTCAGAGCAACTTTGCTTCTCTGATTCAAGTCTTTACTATTTTAATGACCAAACTGAGATCGTTTTTGAAAGTAGGCTAAAATGTGGGAATCGATTAGAATCCTTTACATGACGACAGCTTTAGAAGAAGAAAAGAAAACACTGGACAGCGCCCGTGGTTCGATCCCGCGAGGAGACAGAGAACAGTCAGCGTTCGAAGTAACCACTGAGCTAAACCAGCGCAGCTCTCCTCTCTGTCGGTGGCTTTATAAACACGATAAGAATGACGCGTTGCTTGTGACATCCATATAAGGAAGAAGAAGAAGATGAACCTTTATTAATGAATGAGGGAAATTAATAGTTTTTCCTGTCCAGAAACGCATCGTGGATAAAAAATATGGAGGACTACAAATTACAATTGCATGTAGCCTAGAATTAATGCAAAACCAAACAAACATGTGACTATAAAGAAAGGAAATATTAAACAAAACATCTAAGACTTTTCTTTCCAAACATTTATGTTTTTATGTTTGGTCGTGGGAAATATATTTACATTAAAATGACATGGCACGGTATGGAATTATTTAGTTTAATACAATTTAATGTAGGTGAAATGTCCAAATTGAGATCGTTTTTGAAAGTAGGCTAAAATGTGGGAATCGATAAGAATCCTTTACATGACGACAGCTTTAGACCAGGAAGACAGAAAACACTGGACAGCGCCCGTGGTTCGATCCCGCGTGGAGACAGAGAACAGTCAGCGTTCGAAGTAACCACTGAGCTAAACCAGCGCAGCTCTCTACTCTGTCGGTGGTTTTATAAACACGATAAGAATGACGCGTTGCTTGTGACATCCATATAAGGAAGAAGAAGAAGATGAACCTTTATTAATGAATGAGGGAAATTAATAGTTTTTCCTTTCCAGAAACGCATCGTGGATAAAAAATATGGAGGACTACAAATTACAATTGCATGTAGCCTAGAATTAATGCAAAACCAAACAAACATGTGACTATAAAGAAAGGAAATATTAAACAAAACATCTAAGACTTTTCTTTCCAAACATTTATGTTTTTATGTTTGGTCGTGGGAAAGTATATTTACATTAAAATGACATGGCACGGTATGGAATTATTTAGTTTAATACAATTTAATGTAGGTGAAATGTCCAAATTGAGATCGTTTTTGAAAGTAGGCTAAAATGTGGGAATCGATAAGAATCCTTTGCATGACGACAGCTTTAGACCAGGAAGACAGAAAACACTGGACAGCGCCCGTGGTTCGATCCCGCGAGGAGACAGAGAACAGGAAGAATTCGAGATTGCTTGTTGTTCGAAGTAACCACTGAGCTAAGCCAGCGCGGATCTAGCGGCAGGTGGGTGGCTTCATAAACATGACAAGAATGACGTTTTCCTTGTGACATCCTTATAAGGAATAAAAGGAAGTCTATCGTTCTTCCGATCCATAACGGCATCGTGGATATAGAACATTGAGAACAAAAAGTGACAAATGCTTGGATAAAATACAAAACCAAATAAACACATGACTATCAAGAAAGAAAGAAACAAACAAAACATGTAAGACTTTTAATCCGTGTATCTACCGTCCATTTGTTTTTCTTTATTAAACAAGTAAACGGAAGAGCGTCTGAGAGGCCTTTTTGCTTTGAGTTGTTTACCTTACTAAATGGTGTAATGGTCATTGGAGCGAGGTGTGGGTTGAAACTCACGGAAGTGATTTCAAAACAAAAAGCACTCGTTTGCTTGGAGCGGTGATAATATTATAAACAAGGGGAGACAAGGGGAATTATCGATCACAACGAAAACGGCCAAGACACACATTGAGCTCAGAAAAAGAATGTTATTGAGGGCTTAAATATAATAAGCCTGTGTCTAAAATGGACAACATTGTTAGGAGATTTAAACTATACAGCGATTCTGCACTGCCGTCACTCAGCCGTCTCTCCACTTTGTTTTTTCAAATCAGCTGGTCTTCATTATTCCTGCTATATTTGACGAGTGATACAAATATTTTTTACCACAAGTTCTTGTTGGACTCGGTTCTAGTTTGACTTCTACCAGAAATAAAATGAGGTAGGCCTACTTTGTGTACTTTGTGAGTAATCCTCGGTCAAAGTGCCCTCCTTAGTAGGCTACATAATGCATGTTTTTCTGCTATCTTTGATGACTGATAAAAATATAATTTTACCATTCTTAATGAAATTGATACTGTTGGACTCGGTACTAGTTTGACTGCTATCAGAAATAAAATGAAGTACTTTTACTGTGTACTTTTTGAGTAATCCTCTGTCAGAATCCCCTCCATACATAATGCAATACATTACGATAGTTGTTGACAATATGGGCGGTACGGTGTATACTTCTGGTTTTACAATAACCAACATTAATATTACTCACTGTAATTTGAGATCCCATATAACGGGGGCGTTGTATACGTTTGGGGAGGCTGTGGCGCAGTGGACTCGTGCGTTAGTGTTTGGATCAGGGGAGCACAGGTTCAAACCCCACTGCTCTGTCGTTGTGTCCCAGAGACTCTTCACCCCAAAGTGCTCCTGTGTATTGAGTATGTAAGTCGCTTTGGATAAAAGCGTCTGACAAGTGACATGTAATGTTTATGCATTGCATGGTTTCAGTGTATTGTTTTAATTTAGACACCTAAATGATATCATAATTTGCTTTAGCTCATATGATAATATAAATATATGTATATAAGTGTGTGTGTATGTGATGCAGGAGGGATGTTGTTTGCTTTGCACTGTTTACTCTAACACTTAGATGAGCACTAAACCCAAAAGCCATGGAGATGCCGAATGGCTGGCCCGGCTGAAGGCCTTTGCTAACTCTGGAGTTTGGCCTAGTCGAACAAAAACATCCAGAATAAATTATTCATATAATCATTAATCAGCGGTCTGTACTACTGGATTAACAACGTGTCACATGTTGTTAATTGACCAATCAAAATCGAGTATTCAACTAAACTGTGTAATAAATTAGGGATAATGTGCAGCGAGGCGGTCATCATGGGGTCATTATCTTGATCATCCTGAAGGGTGTTCTTTTCCCCATATGACCAACCCATAACGTTTGAGAGGCTTTTTACTGACGTGTAGAGGCAGCTTTTAATGGGCTTCTGCTTGGTGTAAAAGAGGACGTGAAATAATGTTTGCTTGCTGTGATGTTATTGTGTTTTTTTCTCCTATATGAGGATGTTTATCCTGCGTTTACTTTTTTCCAAATCACACTAATCATATGTATACAAAAGATATGCAGACAGCTTTCTCCTGCAAAGACAAAAACATTAAAGCGACTAAAGAGTTTCCTTTAGGCAGTTTGCATTTATAACTTCATGCCTATATTTTGAGACTTGAGAATTGTCGGGTAAGGTCAGCTTTTTTTAACTCTCTATGATGACTTCAAATCACACCAATAATATATTGTATGAACTGTTTAAGTGAGGACAATGTTGAGGTTTAGGATGGCAGCTTCTTCTTACGCTGCACTCGGAGAGAAATATTGTAGACGGAGACGATGAACTGTTTAGCCCTTGAGCATGAGTTATTCCTCTGCTTCACAGGTGATTCCTTCGCTCAGCCGAGCTAACTTAGAAGAGAACAAACATAGACAGTGTACACCTGCATCAGGTGAACACACCCTCATTTATATGACGCAAGACTGGTCATTACGTAGCACGTAATACTACAGTGCCTCACAGTGGTACAATAATAGTATTACATCCCTATAGTACAGAATAGACACAATCTCTTTATCCATACAATAACTGAGGACATTATGTAAACATTTCCCTTAACAGACAACTTTGAAATAAAAGTCCTGTTTTTTGCATTTATACCTTTTTAGATTGATTGATTGATTTTGCTTTACAATTTATTCATTGTAATAATTTTAAATCATTTGTAACTGAATATTATTTGTAATAAATAACCCGTGGATACCCATGACTTCCCCTTCCCTCCAGCTTGTGTTCAGGCTGGTCTGCCACCTGGTGGTTTTTCGCCTGAACTGCATCTGCACTTTCATCCTGGAGTCTTTGACAGAGGGCCAGGTAAAACACTTTGTTTAAAATGAACACAACTCCACATGTCCTAGGTTCTATGGGGTTCTATAACTACACATTATACTATATACTATAACAAATCATTACATTGGTTTCAAAAGATTGTTTGTTTTAGATAACCAAATAATTCTGTGTTACTGAAATGAAGTATATCTTTATAAAAAGACTTTTTTCTATAATTGTTTCCAATAAAAAAGGCATTTGTTCCCTCTGTACATTTACTTTAATAAAATGTTTAAAAAAAAATGATAGTACTTTTACTTCTGACCCACAATCCTTTGCACAACAGATATAGGGGAAGAGCAAATGGTCACAGTTTGAGGTGTAAAGTTGTAATTGTCTGCATACAGCATGCAACAACAAATACTACGTAAACTGCAGTATTACATTACATTACATTACATTGCATTTAGCTGGCGCTTTTATCCAAAGCGACTTACAATAAGTACATTCGACCAGGAAGACACAACCTTGAAGAAAACAGAATCATATAAGTATATCAGGTTTCATAGAGCCAAACATTTCAAGTGCTACTCAACTGGCTTTAGATAAGACAGCCCTTTATTAGTATAAAAGTGCTTTGTTAATAATTCTATCGCTCGAAGTGGAGTCGAATGAGATGAGTTTTCAGTTTGCGCCGGAAGATGTGCAAGCTATCTGCTGTCCTGATGTCAATGGGGAGCTCATTCCACCATCTTGGAGCCAGGACAGCAAACCCACGTGTTTTCGCCGATGGGCACTTGGGTCCCCCTCGCAGCGAGGGTGCAGCGAGTCGTTTGGCTGATGCAGAGCGTAGTGCACGCGCTGGGGTGTACGGTTTAACCATGTCCTGGATGTACGAAGGGCCAGATCCATTCGCAGCATGGTAAGCAAGTACCAGTGTCTTGAAGTGGATTCTAGCAGTTACCGGAAGCCAGTGAAGGGAGCGGAGGAGCGGAGTGGTGTGGGAAAATTTAGGAAGGTTGAAGACCAGGCGAGCCGCTGCATTCTGGATGAGCTGCAGAGGTCGGATGGCACATGCAGGTAGACCAGCCAGGAGGGAGTTGCAGTAGTCTAGGCGTGAGATGACGAGAGCCTGGACCAGAACCTGCGTCGCTTTCTGGGTCAGCTGGGGACGTATCTTCCTGATGTTGTAAAGCGTGTATCTGCAGCAACGGGTTGTTGCAGCGATGTTTGCAGTGAAGGACAGGTTGTTATCTAGGGTCACACCCAGATTCCTTGCAGTCTGAGTCGGGGAAACAACTGAGGTGCCGATGTTGATTGTCAGGTCAAGAGTGGGACAATCTTTTCCCGGAAGGAAGAGCAGCTCAGTCTTGTCAAGGTTGAGCTTGAGGTGATGAGCAGACATCCACTGAGAGATGTCAGCTAGACAAGCAGAGATGCGTGCGACGACCTGGGTCTCTGAGCGAGGAAAGGACAGAATTAATTGGGTGTCGTCAGCGTAGCAGTGGTATGAAAAACCATGCGGGCTAATGACTGATCCGAGCGAGTTTGTGTACAGGGAGAAGAGGAGGGGACCAAGAACAGAGCCCTGAGGGACCCCTGTAGTTAATTGACAAGGGTCGGACTCCGACCCTCTCCAAGTTACCCTGTAGGTGCGGTCTTTGAGGTATGAGGTGAGGAGGGAAAGTGCAGAGCCTGAAACTCCAAGTTTTTGGAGAGTGCGAAGGAGGATCTGATGATTCACCGTGTCGAATGCAGCAGACAGGTCCAACAGGATGATGACAGAGGAGAGGGATGCAGTTTTTGGCAGTGTGCAGTTCCTCAGTGACAGCAATGAGAGCAGTTTCTGTGGAGTGACCTGCCTTGAAACCAGACTGGTGCGGATCCAGAAGGTTGTTCTGATTGAGATAACAGGAGAGTTGTTTAAAGACAGCGCGTTCAAGTGATTTAGACAGGAACGGGAGCAGAGAGACAGGCCTGTAGTTTATAACATCAGACGGGTTGAGAGTGGGTTTCTTTAGGAGAGGGTTTACTCTTGCCTCCTTGAGACTGTTTGGAAAGTGACCAGAAGTTAGAGAAGTGTTGATGAAATGGGAGAGAAACGGTAGAATATCAGGAGCGATAGTCTGAAGGAGGTTTGAAGGGATGGGGTCCAGAGGACAGGTGGTAGGGCGGGCAGAGGTAATGAGGGTAAGAACCTCACTTGGAGAGAGAGGGGAAAAGGAGGTCAGTGTGTGGGTGGAAGGAGGGTCTGGTGACCCAGCGGTGAGTAAAGGTGAGTCAGAAAAAGAAGAGCGAATATCATCAACCTTTTTTTCAAAGTGGGTAACAAAGTCGCTTGACAGAAGTGAGGAGGGGGGAGGGGCTTTTGGAGGGGTCCAAGAGGGTGGAGAAGATGGAAAATAGTTTTTTGGGATTGGAATAGGAAGATTGGATCTTATCTTGAAAGAAAGTGCTTTTTGCCTGAGAGATCGAAGCAGAGAAAGAGGAGAGGAGAGCTTGATAGGTTAGGAGGTCGTCACAGTTTTTGGATTTCCACCGTTTCCGCTCTGCTGCCCGAAGGACAGTTCTATTAGCACGCAGTGCGTCATTTAGCCAGGGAGCAGGAGGGGACTGACGAGCCTGCCGAGATGTGAGAGGACAGAGAGAGTCCAGAGTGGATGAGAGAGTAGAGAGGAGAGTTTCTGCAGCAGAGTTTGGAGGTAGTAGTTGGAACGAGTCCGAGGAAGGGAGGGCTGAGAGCACCGATGAGGCAAAGGTAGAGGGGGAGAGGGAACGAAGGTTACGGCGGACAGGTGTAGGATGAGAAGAGATTAGTTTGTTATGTTTGGAAAGGGGTAGAGAGAATGAAATGAAGAAGTGATCGGATGTGTGGAGCGGGTTTACAGAGAGGTTAGAAGTAGCGCAGTTCCTTGAGAATATGAGATCAAGGACATTGCCAGCTTTATGAGTTGGTGGGGACGGAGACAGTGAGAAAGCAAAGGCGGTTAACAGAGATGTTAGTTCGTCTATCTTCCCTGTCTGGAGGTTGAAGTCTCCGAGAAGTACAGCGGGAGGGCCAGTTTCATGGATGTGTGAGAGGAGATTATCTAATTCCTCCAAGAAGTCCCCCAAGGCGCCTGGTGGACAGTAGAGAACAACAATGGTTAACTGTATAGGATGGGTTACTGTGACGGCATGGAACTCAAAGGTGGAAGGAGTGAAATTAGGTAGCTTGAAGAGGGAAAAGCTCCATTTGGGAGAGAGCAGGAGACCAGTGCCACCTCCTCTGCCAGTGGGTCTGGGTGTATGGGAGAAGGAATATGCAGTGGAGAGAGCTGCTGGGGTGGATGTGTTGAATGGAGTAATCCAGGTCTCAGTGAGAGCAAGGAAATCCAGAGACTGCAGGGAGGCGTAGCCAGAGATTAAGTCAGCCTTAGGAACAGCTGACTGGCAATTCCACAGGCCGCCTGAAACTAGATGTTGGATCTCAGTGGAGCATGTGGGATAGATGAGAGCAGGCCGGTTATAGCGATTAGGAGATACACAGGGCCAGTGATAATTACGAGAAGACACATGAACAGGAATGGAGAAAATACACATGATTGAAATGAAATAAGACACCAGCGGTAATTAGCTCAATCAGAGTAGGATTTGCCTCCTCTTTGACTCCCTCGTGACTCCCGCAGGACTCCAATGTATATTGTAATGCAGGCTTGAGTGCCCCTACTGAGACCTGTGTAACAGGTTTCGCTTGAGCAGATCTGAGATTTAAAATCACTCAAAAGCGCCGTTTTAGCTACAATAACTACAGAACAATTATACAGAGTAGAATAAATGAAACAGAGAAGTCTAATTAAACAAGAATATAACTTACAGTGGTTGCTGCGTCAATAGGTATTGTCCTCACCCGGTCGAGATGCACACTGAGTTCATCAGATTTTAAATGCGGTATTTAAATGCTTTTTTAGCTGATAGATGACTGAGTCACGCTGTTGTACTTCACGCAATCAGCAGACTATTAGTACTTAAAGTGAAGTATGGAAGAAATGTACATGTACACTGTAAGCCCCAATAAGTAAACTTAACTCAAAAAAATTAGGGCAACTGATTGCTTCAAGTATTTTAAGTTAATCAACTCAAAACAGCTTATTAAGTCAACTCAAATATATTCAGGTACTTTGACTTAAACATTTGAATTCACCTTAATGGAATGGAAGGTACAATTAGTTAAAGAGTTTCAATGTGAACGCTTTGTCACGATGGGGTAAGGAAGGCAGTTAGGACCCAAGAGCAGCACAAGGTACTTTGCAGAAAATGCTTTATTGTCAGGAAAGCCAAAAAACCAACATCAAAACCAAAAAAACTCAACTTGGCATACATCAAGGATCTGAGAACAGCTACAAAACAAGCAGAAGTTAAATACCAGCAAGGCTAATCACAAAGTTCACAAAGGATTTTTTTTTACACTTATTAAACCCACCCCTTCTCCCAAAAACAAAATTATTAAAAACGTTTTTTCTTTTTCTTTTAACAAAATGTATCATAACACGGGGGGCGAACACTTTCCAAAATAAAACCGGGAAAACAAAGAGAGATCTTGAGAGGACAAAATAAAACAGATCATGACACATTTAAATCAAAATGGAGTCGTAACTGAGCAGCCATTACACATCCTTTAATATTTTTGAATGAGGAAACATATTCCACATTCAAAATTCCTTGTTGTGTACGAGTTCTGCTGAAAATAAAACGTTAGTTATCTAAAGCTGTCTGTTAGCATTAGCAACTAGCCTAATGATGAGATATATAAGACATGTTGTTCATTTTTACTTATTGTGTTTTTATTATCTGTTGAACGATTAAGGGTTCCTTCAATTCTTCTTTATTATTCACAACGTCATTTATTTTTATATAATAGGTTAATCTGCTCTTTTTACTTAATCTGCACTGAACTTCTGCCGTGTTGAATACATTTCCCTGGTGCGGGACGATAAAGGGATTCATGTTCTGTATGTCCTTGTTGTTATTAGTGGAATGCTGATTACAGCGTTCCACTATAGTTCTTCAAATCTTTAATCATTTTCTTCTTCTTATTTCAACCAATATTTTGCCGTCCAATAACTTCAGCATACTTTCAGCTACAGAAACCATTCAAATATCAAAATATTCAGCCTTTTCAGCACATGATGAATATGTTATACCTTTTGAAATATTCAGCTTTTTAAACTCTTTTTTTAACATGGAAGTCAATGGGAGATGCCTTCAACCTACACCTTGCGCCAAATGCTTCTCCTTCCACATACTTTCAGCTAGAGACTTCATTCCAACTTTAAAATGATCACAATACCTTCAGCTATTCAAATGTTATTCACATTGTTCATATCTTTTACACTTTTTGAGATATTTAACTTAGTTTGGAGCTTGGTAGAGGCCTTCTTCAGATTTTAACATTAGTGTGTATTGCGCCGCTCGTTAAGGCTTAGAGTGCTTTGATCTCAAAACAGAGTAGAGGACAGCTTGAAATTCGCCCACATTTTTTTTGTAAACCTGCCATAACTCCCAAACCCTACACTCCTTGGACATAATTTTTCATGAAAAACATAGGAAAACCTCTCCTACGTTGAAACATAACAAACAATTGAAACATCTACAAGTACAATACAACTTGGCTTTCAGATATTTCACAATCTACCCTTTGGAACAGGTGCATACAAAACCCAAAATAAACTAATCAAAAAGAGACAATAACATTTAAACACAAAATAAACAAAAATACATTGAAAAGGGCCAAGGCTTTTTATGTAAATCATATTCCTCTATTACGCTCAACAATCAACAAAACTCCTGTATCGGAAACTGGAACCTGGGCCCCGATGCCAGAAAGTATGCACAATTAGTATTCTACCAAAAGAAAGGAACAATCATTAAGACTGTTACCTTTCGGGATTTTATTTTGGGTTAGGGTTTATACATACATTTTCTGATCCTTTTATAAAGTTTTTATATTTCTGACTGCCCATGAAGGCTGTGTGTTCGTTGTGTGTGTAGTTCACTGTGTGAATCTGTCCTGTATGTCGACGTATTAAAATATTTGTTGTAGTCCACTGGTCTGTTATGCTTTCAGGTTCCGTCTGTTCAGTGTGTACATCTAAGCTGTCAGTCACCACATGGAAATGTTTAGGCTAAATAATTATTATGTTTTTTTAAATCCTCGGGGGTTCTGCTGCAGAGTTTATGAGGGTCTGTCTCTGCGCAGTTTCAGTGGTGTACTGTCACTTTAAATCCTATAATGAATAAAACACAGAGCCGTCCTGAAGATGAAGATGAAGACGAAGAGGAGTTCTCCATATGAATATATTTGGTGTTTTATGAGCTGCCGTTGGCTCAGTGATCTGATATCACACACACTTCATTCTTCTCTATCTCTGACTCATTTCCATACTCTGAGCAGGACACATTGCTCTAAATGTTCGAAACACCTTACCGTTTGGGATACCAATGTTTTACACACATTTATCCTCAACATACAGCAAGAAGGAATCCTTCTTCAGGTTTGATTCACAAACACAGCACAGTCTGATACAACTGTTTCAGTACAATCTTATAATGCATTTGTACTTTGAGTATGGGTAATTATTAATGCTCATTTCAGTGAAGTTGAACAATATAATGCAGACGACCAAAAACACCACGGCCCTGGTAGACCCCACACACACATAACAACGATTATAACACTCCTGTTGTGCAATACAACTTATGTTAAATATATATAAATATATACACTGGAAGAAATGCTGCTCAAAATCAAGTAAAACAATCAATACAAAAAAGGTGTTTTCGCTTGTTATGAGTTCTGCCAATAAAACAAGTAAAAGTTAGCTTGATGAGATTTAATTGAATAATATGGGATATTTAGATAATTGAGATCTTGTAATTAGTTGGGGAACTTATTGTGAACTATTTCACCAGGATCACGAATGGAAATAAGACAGAAATGCTCAACATTTTTCTCGTAAATGTCCCCTCTGGGAGATGAATACAGGAAGTGTCAGAGCCGTCCTGAAGATGAAGACGAAGAGGAGTCCTCCATATGAATATATTTGGTGTTTTATGAGCTGCCGTTGGCTCAGTGATTTGATATCACACACACTTCATTCTCCTCTATCTCTGACTCATTTCCATACTCTGAGCAGGACACATCGCTCTAAATGTTCTGTTAGGAACTAAACACATTACCGTTTGGGATACCAAAGTTTTACACATTATTTATCACCAAAATACAACAAGAAGAAATCCTCCAGATCACTTCTGGTTTTATTCACACACAGATTCACTTCCAAACTAATAACAGGAACAGGTAGCACCTATAAAGGTTTGTTGTTGTCCTTCCTTCCACGGTCAGACTTTACAGCCACCACGGCCCCTGGTAGACCCCCCCACACACATATAACATCAACGACTACATCCCTGTTGTGCAACACTATGTCCAATACTGTGTGCACAATTATTAGGCAAGTGAGTATTTTGACCATATCATCATGTTCATGCATATTTTCCAACTCCAAGCTGTGTACACTTGAATGCGTATTGGATTTAAGGTGATGCATTTGTGTAATGAGGGAGGGTATAGCCTAAGGCAGGGGTATCAAACTCAAGGCCCGGGGGCCAAATCCGGCCTGCAACTTCATTTCATGTGGCCCGCAAGAGCTTGCAAATAATATAATATGTTTATTATATTCGGTTACATGCTACTTTACAGAAGCAGGTTGCCCATACACAACATGTCCCACAATGCATCTCGTTTTGTGACATGGCGCTGAAGAGACTTGCAATTATTTGCCCTGGACTTCTGCTTTCAGACGTAGTTAATTACTAAGTTATATTATCCTGTCCGATAATAATCCAATTCAGCGGCAATAATGTAATACAATACATTATATATATTATATATTTATGTATGTATATTTATGTAGTTACAACTCGCCCTTTGAGTGCAACCATAATGTTAATGTGGCCCACGATGAAATTGAGTTTGACACCCCTGGCCTAAGGAGATCGACACCCTGTATAATGTGTGCATAATTATTAGGCAGCTTTGTTTCCTCAGGCAAAATGGGCCAAAAAAGAGATTTAACTGACTGTCAAAAATGGTAAAATGTCTTTCAGAGGGATGCAGCACTCTTGCTAAGATATTGGGTCGTGATTGCAAAACCATCAAACGTTTTTGTTCAAAGATCTGAGAGGAATCAAACAGGAAGCTAGGAACCCATTGTTCTGCAGTGCTGTCATATTCCAAAACTGCAACCTACCTGGAGGGGCAATGCTCCATCACTTGCTTCAAAGTACTCCTCTGCTTGGCTAGCTAATAAGGGCCTGAAAGATGAAAGAATAATGACATGGTCCCCTTCCTCACCTGACCTACACCCTAGAGAACACCCTTCTTTAGCGGGAGACTTACGGTGAAGGAAGACATTACCCGTCTCTGAACAGAGTCTGGGAGGTTGATCGTCCACAGATCCAGAAAGTGACAGACTCCATGATCTCCGTGGGACGAATAAAGGTTTTCTGAATATGATTGTTCTTCTTCTGTTCTCTTAATATGTTATTGCACTCATAGTGAGTGGCTTTGGATAAAAGGCTGAACATTGTCATTTAATCAATGTTTTTGTGATGTTAAATAAAGTTTTAAATAAAGCCCAGGTGCTTTATTAAAGCAGCATGGTCATCCCTGCACCCTCAATAAAGTTTTGTCGGTTTGAACAGATGAATTAATAAAGTTTTAAACTGTTAATATGTAACTACGAAGAGATTATCATCATCACCATATTATAATACAGGTGAGGGTCACACACATACACACACATGCGCGCACACATACACACACGCACACACCACACACACACACACACACACACACAACACACCACACACACACACACACACACACACACACACACACACACACACACACACACCACACACACACACACACACACACACACACACACACACACACACACCACACACACACACACACACTCTCTCTCAGAGTATAAGTAGTACTGCTTGAACTGTTACTCTGAGCAGATCTTTTGCAGACACTCAGGTATGGCTTGAATATTGTATTATATTATTATATTTATATAACTCATTTAAATATTGTCTTAGTTTCAATGTTAGCTTTCATCATGAATTCTAATAATTTAATTCAGGAGTTGACATGTTTTTGTGGTGTCCTATAAAAAACGAAGGGTTTGAATGATTTCTGTGTGTTATAACTTCAGTGTCTGTAATGTGAATGCTTTGATGCAGTGTCAGAAAAGTGTGAGCATATGTGAATTCATTTTATTATCATTGCTTTTTTCTGCATTTGTCCTCGAGAAAAGGAAAATTCCCAAAACGAAAAAAGTCTCTAAAATACTATTAATCATATATGTTTAAAGGTGGGTAATTTACTTCAGAAACACTTTTAAACTAACGTCACCGCGGTGCACTCGAGCTGGTTTCTCCATTCGTACCTATCTCACCTTTAACTGTCATTTTGTTCACACGATGCCACTATTGTTTTTATCAAACAACAATCTAACTATTTTCTGTAGAAAATGTTTTTAATGTTTTCACAATGTGAGATTTGGTTCTTAGCATCATTTAGGCTAATTCACTATTATAGTGCCTGATTTAATTTGAGTTGCTTTATTATATGTTATATCTATTTAAGATAGTGACGTGTCATCATTATGTGTATATCCACTTTATATAACATATTAATGTTGCATTTAATTTCTTATGTATTTCTTCAGATAGCTCTAAATGGGCACTCTCACACTGTGTTTATTACAAATCTTCCATCAAGTATTTTCCACATACATGAGCATTATAGACATATTCTATAGATTATGACTTAACACATACATAATAATAATAGCTTGGATTTATATAGCGCCTTTCAAGGTCGCTTTACAAACAAAAACAGGAGTAAAAACAAACAAAACAAAAAAACAAAAGGCAGTCAGACAGACAGTCAGACAGACAAAGCAACAAATAGATTAGGGTCTGAAGGCCTTGGCAGACAGATGGGTCTTGAGGGCCCTTTGAAGGCGTCAAGTGTGGGGATGTTGCGGATCTCCGCAGGGAGAGCGTTCCAGAGGATGGGGGCTGCCACACTGAAGGAAATACCATGTTTCCACACCACTGTATAATGTGCTGGAACTTCCTGTCCCTGCGGTCCTGCCTGACTCTCACCAAACTACTTCCCTGATGGCTCCCACAGGATTGTAGCTGACATCCTCGTGGATTCATCTTCTTATTACAGACACATGCATTTCCAAACATTTGGTCTACCTATGTTATAAATGTATTATCTCTTCGATTTACACACGGCATCTATTGCACGTCTGTCCGTCCTGGGAGAGGGATCCCTCCTCTGTTGCTCTCCCTGAGGTTTCTCCCATGTTCCCTTTAAACTGTGGGTTTTCTCTGGAAGTTTTTCCTTGTATGATGTGAGGGTCTAAGGATAGAGGGTCTAAGGATAGAGGGTCTAAGGACAGAGGGTGTCGTATTGTCATACTGATATTCTGTACAAACTGTGAAGTCCACTGAGACAAATGTAACATTGATATTGGGCTATATAAATAAACATTGATTGATTGATTGATTCCTGTTAAAACGTAACTGCTAATACTTAGCATATCGTAGCTTTATCAACCTTTACTAAAGAAACCGTTTTTAAGCTTTTAAATGAACTGTTATAAAGTTATGACAGTTTTTCAGGAGAGAACTAACTATTTAGATGACCAAATTGTGATTACTTTACCCAAAAAACGAATATCAGAGGCATTACAGCGATGAGGGGCTGCCGCTGTGTGAGAGCAGCGGCTCAACAATGTTTTTATAATCACACTCCCTTCCTGAACGTAGAGACCGAAGTACATATATAATATTCTTCTTCCTGTGTTGCAGGCTTTGCATCACGATGACTTCCTGTCTGTTGCCCCTCTTCTTCCTGTTCTCACTGTGTGCCTCCATTCCCCCCGAACCCCCCGGACTTAAAGTGAGGGTCACCGAGAGAGGCCTGGACGTGGGTCAGTATGCATACAAATATTGCATACATACTGTGAGAAATATTATATAAATACTGTGTAAATACTTTGTTTTCAGTGAAGTACCAGCAATATTTCTAAAGTGTTTTTGTTTTTTTTGCAGTAAAAGATTTTGTTATAGCGATTTTCAAGGCCTTGGAGAATCGACCTTTTCCACCAATACCAATCAACTTGCCTGTGTTCAAAACCACGATTAATAAGTGAGATGTTATTATTATTTTAATTATTACCATTATTATTTGTATCATGATCATTATTTGTATAATCTTTATAATTGTTCTCATTATTATTGTTATTATTATTTTGATCATTATAATTATTAATTTTATTATAACAATAATCAATATCAACATCTTATTATGATTATTTCCATTATTATCACTATCATTATTAGGGTCTGAGACCAGAGGTCGGCGAAGACCCTATTGAAATCAGCGCAGCGACCGATAAACCTGCGAAAAACACCCAAAAACAGGGAAAACGACCGGCAAAAGCACAGAAAAGGTTCGGAAATCATGACGGCTGATAGGCCGCGCGAGCCCAGTCACGTGACTGCAACTCGCATTATTGATATCGTTACGATCAATTTAGTCGCTCGCAAGGCGAGCGATAACCATGCAAAACCCACTAAAAACAGGGAAAACGAGGGGCAAAAGCCCATTAAAAGTGGCCTAAATCATGGCAGTAGGTAGCCCATGCGACTACAGTGAGGTGGGCGTAGGTGGGGGAGGTAGGGACTTTATCCGTACGGCTCGAAATTCGTCGGGTAGCTTCTCGAGACATGGGCAATTTAAAGTTATCACGGAAGTTTTTTTCTTTCGCACGGCGTAGCCGTGATTTGAAGCCAAAGTTCGCGTTCGCTCGATGCTAGGCGGTCCCTCGCCATGGAACACGATGATGCCATAACTCAAACTGACACGCTCAGAACGCCACCAAACTTCACATGATGGTTAACACTGCGGCCCTGAACAGCTCGAGGTCAAATCTGATGTTACTTAATTTGGCGTTGCCATGGCGACAGCTCCCTCGCCCAAAAACCTGGTGTTGTCGTAATTCAATGGAAAATCGTCCAAACGGCCCCAGACTTCAGCTAATGGCTAATGGTCCGGCCCTGAACAGCTCTATGTCAATTAGGGGATGTCATCATATGCCGTTGCCATGGCAATAGATCGCTCGCCATGAAACATGGTGTTGTCTTAATTCAATGGAAACACTTCCAAACGGCACCAGATTTCAGATGATGGCTAATGGTCCGGCCCTCAACAGCTCTACGCAAATTATGGAATGTCATCATATGCCGTTTCCATGGCAACGCCCTCGCCAGCAAACCAAATGTTGTCGTAACTCAATGGAAAATCGTCCAAACGGCACCAGATTTCAGATGATCTAAGCATATTATGGGGTGTCATCAAATGCCGTTGCCATGGCGACAGATCACTCGCCATCAAACACAATGTTTGTGTTACTGCTGTAACTCAAAATCATTGTCCGATCGGCCTGAAACTTCCCACGTTTGCCAACGGCCGAGTCCTCGAGACACCTAGACACACACGTCGACGTGCGGACAACAGCCTGCGGAGCGTCGAAGACCCACTCAACGCTGCTTGCAGCTTTAATTATTGTTATTATTATTATTATTATCATCTCACTCCTAGACTTCTGCAACTCCCTCCTGGCTGGTCTACCTGCATGTGCCATCCGACCTCTGCAGCTCATCCAGAATGCAGCGGCTCGCCTGGTCTTCAACCTTCCTAAATTCTCCTACACCACTCCGCTCCTCCGCTCCCTTCACTGGCTTCCGGTAACTGCTAGAATCCACTTCAAGACACTGGTACTTGCGTACCATGCTGCGAATGGATCTGGCCCTTCCTACATCCAGGACATGGTTAAACCGTACACCCCAGCACATGCACTCTGCTCTGCATCAACCAAACGGCTCGCTGCACCCTCGCTGCGAACGGGACCCAAGTTCCCATCAGCAAAAACACGTGGGTTTGCTATCCTGGCTCCAAAATGGTGGAATGAGCTCCCCATTTACATCAGGACAGCAGAAAGCTTACACACCTTCCGGGGCAAACTGAAAACTCATCTCTTTCGACTCCACTTCGAGCGATAGAACTATTAACAAAGCACTTATATACTAATAAAGGCTGGCTTATCTAAAGCCAGTTGAGTAGCACTTGAAATGTTTAGCTCTATGAAACCTGATGTACTTATATGATTCTGTTTTCTTCAAGTTTGTATTTTGTTGGTCGAACGCACTTATTGTAAGTCGCTTTGGATAAAAGCGTCAGCTAAATGCAATGTAATGTAATGTAATGTAATTATTACCATTATCGTTATTATTGTTATTATTATTTTATCATTATTACTTAATATTATTAATTAAAGGTATTTCCCCCCCTCAGATTGATGTTCACCCGTCTGCATGTAGACAAAGAGAAATTGGTTCTGACGTTGGAAAAGGGAAGTCTGCTCATTGACATCAAAGGTCTTTCCTTCCATGTACGTCTTCAACGAGAAATCAATGCGGATTTGTATCTCTTCAAGTCTCAGTACGTATAAAGTTCCTGTTAAACATGTCTCTGCTTCCTGTTAAACATGTCTCTGCTTCCTGTTAAACATGTCTCTGCTTCCTGTAAAACATGTCTCTGCTTCCTGTTAAACATGTCTCTGCTTCCTGTTAAACATGTCTCTGCTTCCTGTTAAACATGTCTCTACTTCTTGTTAAATATGTCTCTAATTCCTGTTAACATGTCTCAGGGTCCACTCCGCAGAGACGGACCTGACCGGAGACGGAGCGGATGGGGGGCTGGACCTCAAGATGAAGCTGCAGCTGAAACGCACTAAGGGGGGGCGGCTGGAGGTCGCAATGCTGGAGTGTAAGGCGGGGAAGCCAACCATGAAGACAAACAGCAGACTAGGGTAATGAGAGAGAGAGAGAGAGAGAGAGAGAGAGAGACAGACAGACAGACAGACAGACAGACAGACAGACAGACAGACAGACAGACAGACAGACAGACAGACAGACAGACAGACAGACAGACAGACAGACAGACTCACTAACAAGATGTCTCTGTGTTGCAGGTGGGTTATTGACAGCGCTCTGATTGCCACGGGGTATGTTGACGTGAGTCCTACTAACTGTACTAACATAAGTATTTATCTGAAGGACTACACGTCCGGCAGACGTATGGTGGCCCACTGCAGAATCCCCCCTGACACAAACACATGGGGGCATGACGCAGTCGAACCATCCGCTAACAGCTACCTGTTACTAAGAGGCTAAGAGGCCACGCCCCTAAAGGATGCATCACTTTGAGCTTCTGTTACTAGCTGCATCCCAAGTCTCTAATTGGTCATTTCCTTGCTCCTCGCTCAAATTGGAAGTTCCCGCGCTCTCTCACTGTGTATCAGTCACCGATTTGACGCTGCCTGCAGACACGCCCTCTTACTGTTTATCAGTCACTGATTGGACGCTGCCTGCAGACACGCCCTCTTACTGTTTATCAGTCACTGATTGGACGCTGCAACGCATCACTGATAGACTGAAGACGCATAACAGGGAGGCGTGTGGCGTAGTGGGTTAGTGCCGTGGTGTTCGGATCAGTGGGTCACAGGTTCAAACTCCTCTGCAGTCAGTATGTCGTTGTGTCCATGAGACACTTCACCCCAAAGTGCTCCTGTGGGGATTGCCCACAGTATTGAATATGTAAGTCGCTTTGGATAAAAGCGTCTAACATGTAATGTAATGTAATAACACATTCAATTCAAGGGAATCACTCCTCAGTTTTATACTGTATTTTTCTTTGAAATGATTTATCAGTTAAAAATAAGTGATAATACATCTGAACAACCAAACAGAAAGATATATATTTATTTTTAACCATTTTCATTCAGGTGGGATATTTTTGAGTGTCGGGTTTAACAGTCTATTGTATAAAGGTGTTAGTTACCACATTTTTCCTAAAACAATGAAGCCTGGTCAGTGCTTAAAACAGCATCATTATTATCAAATTATGAATGTGGGAGGCTGTGGCTCAGGGAATTAGTGCGCTGATCTTCGAATCAAGGGGTCACAGGTTCAAACCCCACTGCAGTCAGCATGTCGTTGTGTCCCTGAGACACTTCCCCCAAATTGCTCCTGTGGGGATTGCCCACAGTATTGAGTATGGAAGTCACTTTGGATAAAAGCGTCTCACAAGTGACATGTAATGAATGTAAGTTCACGCAGCTTAACGTGACACTCCGGAGGAAAGGACGTCCCATTGCTCTTAAAACACAATTCCTTGTTTCCTCTCTCTCCGCGTGGTCTCTGTGGACTAAGAGGCAAGGAAAAGATGTGAGTGAGGGAAGCATGGATGCAAATTAAGCAACATGGGATGTATCTTGTGTCTGTCTGTCTGTCTGTCTGCAGGTCTGCATTTCTCTGAAGGACATGGCCCTCCCGAAGGTGAACTCTATGCTGGAGGAACTCCCGATGAAGCGGCCGATGGTGGTACTGGGCCTGGATCTCACTATGGATTACTCTGTGACCCAAGACATCACAGTGCAGTCCAATGGCTTGAACCTGCCTTTAAGAGTGAGGAACACCCCCATACCCAACACCCATACCCCCCCAGAGCTGTAACACCTCTTTCCCAACAAAACGGTTCCAGGGCCAGTTCGGAGCTAGTGCCGGATTAAGAACCAGTTCTTCCTGTTTCGACTGAAAACCGGTTCTTATCTGGTAACAAAAAACTGCTTTTCAAGAACCAAGAACGGAATACGTAAGAGGGTTAAGTCGGAACGATAACACACAACTATAAAAAACACACATATATAAAGTCAGGCGTGTTTGTTTTTACTTTTAATGACCATCATTTTTCACATATATGACCATAAATAAAAATATGCCGGTAAAATGTACTTGTAGAAAACAGCTGATGCCACAATTGGATAGCAACAAGTAGTCGGGATAGTCAGATTAGCTTTGGTTGCTATGCTAAAATCACCCATCTAATACCAGAGAAACATTAGTAACAGCGTTGTGATAACAAACAGCGTCAATTCATTCCCGAAACACATTCACCTATGGGGACGGGGGATATGCATCAGCTGCTTGTGTGACATTGAATTACTGCTTTCCAGCGGCCGCTGCTGTGAGTCAACAGCTTAATGCCGGTGGAAGAGCAGAATTTCAGTGGAAAGGGGCTTATCCCCCCCCCCCCCTCACTAACCCTGCTCTGTGTTCAGGGCCTGGTTTACTTGGAGGGACAAGAAAACGTTGCTGCGAACAACAAAGGTGCAGATCTAGATTTGGGAACAGATAGCGATAAGATGCTTTATCTGGGCATCTCTGACTTCTTTCTGAACAGCTTAGCCGCCTCTCTCTACAACGGCGGAGCTATGACGAGAACTTGGGAAAAGGTGAGAAATGGCCGCCTCCAGGCTTTTATTTTGAAAAAGCCACATCAGTAGGGTTTGTATTAAGTGTTATTTCAGTGAAATAAAGTGGTTGTTTTGTTGACTTTCTCTCCTTTGCTCACCAGATGGACAATGGGCCTCTGAAATTCTTTCGGACTATAAAAGTAAGTGTAACGGCAAAACTCTTAATGAGCTATGCCGCTGAGAGGCTAAACTTTGCTCATCGCTGTGACACGCTCCATAGAAGAGTCCGTACTGTAGTCAGAGTTCAATGGTGTTTAATAATTAACCAAACAACAATAACCAATCCGGACCACACGGTCAACTGAAAATGTTGGAGCAATTTATCCTCTTGGTCATCCACAAAGCCAGCATCCAACAGGTGACCAATTAATACCAATTAACCACACCCCTGTGACCATTTCCGGAAGTGATAACCAAATACAATTAAATGTGGTGTAAAAAAAGAAGATATAAATAATAAGCAATGGCAAAATAAGCATTTTGGCTCCTACAGTAAAAAACTGCTCAATTGGATAATACAGTTTGTACTCAGATAGGTGATAAGATGTAAGGGTGTAATGTCCCTCACATTTATTACAGCCCGCCTGTCCCTGAACCCGGAGAAGAGTTCAGGTTTCTTTGACCGCTGAAGTTCTCCCTACATCAGAGTGGGAACACGAATGTAATGAACACAACTGGGAAAACCAAAGAGATGTATTCTGAAAGTAGTTCCTCCTCTAGGTTTCTATATTTCTGTTGCTGTTAGATTTCCTCCTCAAATTATATTTTCTTACACTTTGTCCATAGAATCAAGGTATAATGCGGTCGAATGAAGATATAACTGTAGAAATCAGGATCACAGAGCTGCCGATCATCCACATCAAACGAGAGGGCATCAATGTTAAACCCAAGTTCACAATCCGGGGGATCTCAGGGAAAGAGACGCCTGTGAATTTCCTAGAACTTTCTGTGGTAAACATCAACAACTTGAACAACACAAGCAGACCAACAGCAGCCGATCCCTGAGGCCAGACTGGGGGCTGCACACAACTCCTTTCATTCTTCTGCTACTAAATAATCTGTCTGTCTTTCAGGAGTGTGACATTGCTGTTAAGGTCGAAGTCGAGGGAGAAAACCTGTTTTTCCCTTTGCAAGAAATCAAGTAAAACACACACACACACAAACACATTCTCACACACACTGAAAATATCCTATTGTTAATCTTAACTTGTTTTCTTTTTTTAGATGTACATTTCTGAAGGGTCCTACCAAAGTAAGAGCCTGCCTGCCTGGAGGGCATGACAACATCTTTAGAAATACATTGATAAAATATGTATGGTGTTAATTTCACAACACTGACAGAATCCAGTGGTTCACTTAAAACATGATTTTTTACGATATTAACTTCAAGTAATCAAGGATTGTATCTACAGACTTTCTTGATATATTTGTATTTACTTGAATAAGCTCCATATGTTCGACATTCTTCGACAAAACAAGAGAGTAAGTATTTATTTTAATAAGGACCAATTTAAGTCTTATATTTGATAACTAATCAAACCAAAGATAACGTAATTTTATTTAAATCCCAGAAAACTGACATAAATTGCTTCGATATTCTTCATGGGAAGTAGCGGCGTATTTGCACATGGGGAAAACCGAGCGTGTTTCTACGGATCGGGTAATGACCGCCGTCTGCCTGTCTTTCTGTCATAACAAGATGTGTGTTTGTTTGTAGGGTCGAAACCCTAACCCGACAGGAACAATCAAGGCCCAGCTGGAGGGTGAGAACAAACACACAAAGACAAACTTGTATTCATTAGTTTGTACCTCTCAGGAATAACGTGTGTTGTGTGTGTGTGTGTGTGTGTGTGTGTGTGTGTGTGTGTGTGTGTGTGTGTGTGTGTATGTGTGTGTGTATGTGTTTGTGTATGTGTGCGTGTGTGTGTATGTGTGTGTATGTGTGCGTGTGTGTGCGTGTGTGTGTGTGTGTGTGTATGTGTGTGTATGTGTGTGTGTGTGTGTGTGTGTGTGTGTGTGTGTGTGTGTGTGTGTGTATGTGCGTGTATTGTGTGCGTGTGTGTGTATGTGTCTGTGTGTGTCTGTGTGTGTGTGTGCGTGTGTGTGTGTGTTTGTGTGTGGATGTGTGCGTGTGTGTGTGCGTGTGTGTGTCTGTGTGTGTGTATGTGTGTGTGTGCGTGTTTGCAGGAGTCCTTAAAGATGGAGTAAAGATTCCTCTGCCTCCAAACATCATTTTTGTCCAAGGACTGGTCAACTACCATGAAGTGAGTGTGAAATAAAATAAATGTTAAATACATTACTACCTATTACTTCCTGTTTCATCACCATTACCAAACCTGTAACTTCCTGTGCTTCAGGGCTTCATGGTGCTGGCAGGAAGTCTGAACTTGACTGAAGACGCCATGAAGACGCTGGCGGAGAAAACTTGTGAATATTTATTCCACAAGTTGGAGAAACAGAGGCCACATTAGCAGAAGTGAAATGTAATAAATCCCATTACAGAAAGTAAAATAAAGTATGAATACTGTTCATGTCCTTGTGTTGTTATTCTAAATGTGTCTGCAATACACTGCTGCTCTCATGTTTCACCTGAAGCTAACAGCCAATCAACACACAGGTTCACCTCAACAGTCTGAGAACAAGCTGTACACAGTGATACATTATATACTTGTAAAGAATAAAACATCAACATGAAGGTGTCACAATGATGATTCCCATGATGCATCACTCAGAAAGTGGGCATTTCCTTCTTTCATAACATTTATCATTCCAGAAAAACATTCAGTACGTCAAAGTCAGTTTATACAAATCTATTTAGATATAATAATTATCTGCAAACTGCAGTACAGCGTGTACTCAAAGGTTAATACTAAATGTCTGCAAACTGCAGTACAAGCCCTCCAGCTTCACACCAGCACGTTCATCTCCGGGCTCATCCTTAAATGCAAACCCACCACCTGTCAGTTGGATCCCCTCCAGACTGTCCTGGTCAAAGCACGGCTTCCCTCTGCCTCACCCATGATCGCAAGAATCATCAATTCCTCCCTCTCCACATGAACTGTAACATCCTACCTGAAAATGGCTGCAACCACACCAACCATCAAAAAGCCTGGTGCTTACTGATCTGATCTGAACAGGCCCATCTCCGACCTCTCCTTCATTTCCAACACTCTTCAAAGAGTGGTTGCCAGTCAACTTCCGTCCCACCTCGACACAAACATCCTCCGTGAACCATTGCAAACCGGTTTCCTCACAAAACAAAGTACTGAAACAGCCCTGGTCAAAATCTTCCTTTTGACATCTTCCTTTGACTACGTCTCCTACCCCCCTGCTCATCAAATGTCCGGCTGACATTGGGATCACTGGTGCTGCAATCCTTCATCAAGTATGGAGTGTCTTCATATCCCTCGCCATAAAACACGATGTCGCTGTAACACCAATGGACACGGTCCGATCGTCCCCCAAACTTCGCTTGTATATCACCGGTCCATGCCTCAACAGCTTTACGCCAAATCTGAGAGCTCACCATAGGCTGTTGCCATGGAAACGCATCCCTCGCCATAAAACACGATGTCGCTGTAGCTCCAATGGACACGGTCCGGTCGTCCCACAATCTTCACCTGTATATCACCTCTCCATGCCTCAACAGCTCTACGTCAAATCTGACATCTCACCATATGCTGTTTCCATGGAAACGCATCGCTCACCATAAAACACGATGTTGTCATAACACCTATGCAAAAGGGTCAAAACAGCCCCAGACTTCAGATAATGGTTAACGGTCCAGCCCTCAACAGCTCTACGTCAATTATGGGGTGTTATCATATGCCGTTTCCATGGAAACGCATCCCTTGCCATAAAAGACGATGTCGCTATAACTCCTATGAAAATGTTCAAAAAGTGCTCAAACTTCACATGTGTGCCAACAGTCCAGCCGTGAAGACATCTACGGGACAGTTTTGAGATTTCTTCAATTGCCGTTGCCATGGCAACACAATGCTCACCATGAAACACGGTTTTCTCATAATTTCAGTTAAATGCTCCAAACGGCCCAAAACTTCACAGGTTTGGTAACGATGCAGCCATCAACACATCTAAGCGTATTATGGGATGTCATCAAATGCCGTTGGCATAGCAACAGATCATTCACCATCAAGTTAGTTCAAAAGTTTGCAGTTCAAATATTCTGCTGCTTTTCCAAGCCTTCTTACTTTCCTTTCTTCTCTCATCACACATTAAAGCCCCCAGTGTTCATGTATCATTTCAATCTGAATTCTTCACTTTCTTCTTACACATTATATTTCAGCATAGCAGTTTAGCGTCAGCTTTTCAGCATAAAGCATTCCCACTAGCAATTTCTTCAGGAATTGCATTCTCTAGTTTATTAATGATGCTGTTGCCCTCAATTGGGATAGATTTCAACTAATACCTTTTGTACAAGATGCATGGGATTTTTATGCATAAAGAGTTCACTGATGTCATGAACAAACATGCACCTGTGAGAACGGTTAAGGTCAAAGGTCAACATCTCCCTTGGATCAATTCTGAACTCATCAGTCTCTTTAGGGAAAAGGGATAAAGCATGGTCGATATATCGTCGTTCAAGAAATAAAGCCGATTGGGAAGTATACAGGCATCTTCGAAATCTGAGTAAAACCAAAATGCTAAATGTTCCTATCCCAATAAATCTCTCACCTCTGACTTTAAGAACCCCAAGCAATTCTGGACTCAAATTAAATCAATTTTAAATACATCAGGTAAACATTCTATTAATAAAATAACAGCTGCTGATACAATAATTCATGACCAATTATCCATTGCCCAAATATTTAATCAGCATTTTGCTAATGTATGTTCCACACTTCTACCCGACTCCTATTTGTCGACTGGTGTTTCTAATAGTAACTCATACTGCAACAGTTATTTTTCCTTTAAGAACATTTGACTACA
Organism: Gymnodraco acuticeps; assembly: GCF_902827175.1. Lineage (NCBI taxonomy): Eukaryota > Metazoa > Chordata > Actinopteri > Perciformes > Bathydraconidae > Gymnodraco > Gymnodraco acuticeps. Next base: position 238,613 of record NW_022990342.1, on the reverse strand, counting down.
TGAAGTTAATAACGCTATCACAGAATTAAAAGTGGATGGCAGTGCAGGACTCGAGGGAATAGAAAACAGGTTCATAAAATGAACGTCTCATGTTCTCATGTACCCACTTCCTGATTTGTTCAACCTGTCTTTGTCCACCTGTGAGTTGCCGACTATTGGGAAATGTGCACGCATCACTCCACTGCATAAAGGTGGTGATTTACTTGATACAAATAATTACAGACCTATCTCTATAATTTGTTCTATTTCCAAAGTTTTTGAAAAAATAATTTATAATCAACTGTAACATTATCTTAATACTTATAATATTGTATCTCCGGTTCAATCTGGCTTCAGGCTTTATCACTCCACAACAACTGCACTACTAAATGTTCTAATGACTTGTACTCTGCTGCAGATGATGGGGAACTCACAGGAGCAATTTTTATTGACTTGACAAAGCCTTTGATTTTGTTGATCATATCTGCTCTCGGATAAACGTCACGGTATTGCCCTTTCTAATAATACAGTGTTATCGTTCAACTCTTACTTTCACAATAGAAAGCAATGTGTGGTTGTTAATGCTTTAGCTTAAGCTCAAATATAAACCTAATGTTGTAATAACATGTAAGGATGGCACTTCTCTGCACAAAGTTGATAGCTTTAAATATCTTGGTGTATGGCTAGACTCTGAACTTTCATTTAAATTACATATAAATCATGTATTACAAAAAGTCAATTACGGAATCGGTGTCCTACACCGCTCTCGCAATTATTTTCCGCTCAGTGTCCGAAAGAGAATTGCTTCTCAATTTATACTTCAGATTATGGACTATTGTGATGTTGCAAAATGCACATAAATCAGATCTTGCTCCACTCAACATAGCCTACAATAGACTATGCAGATTTGTTCTTGGTTGTCCTTTTCGTACACATCACTGCACAATGTATAACCAACTTAAATGGCCTTCATTAAATGTAAGAAGACACACGCATTGGCTTCAGCTGATATTTAAATGCATTTATCTTAACTATCTCCCTTATTTAAAGCAGTATTTTGTACCTTACTCGTCAAATTATCAAGTCAGACATTCTGTTCAGATTTATTTCTCTGTTCCCTCTGCCAAAAAATGTATTGGCAGAAGAGCGTTCATGTTTAAATCCCCAGCAGACTTGACCTGCTGCTGTTAGACCATCATATGTTTCAGCATCATCATCTCACTCTCAGCTGCTCTGCTCTTGTTATTGATGAAACTGATCTATTAATTAGACACTACTGTCTATCTCACTGTAATGATTGTATGTATTACGTCATGAATTTTACTTAACAGACTGTACAGGTTTCTCCTTGTTTGTCATGCTTTGCTTTCTGTTATTTTGTTCATGTCTGTAAGCCGTTGCTTTTGTCGGGACCCCCTTGAAAACGAGACGGTTTCAAGAGGTTAATCCTAATAAATACATTTCTATATAATCCAGCACTGAAGTCCTGGTTCACGCGTTAGTCAAATCCTGTATTGACTATGCAACGCTGTCCTCTCTGGCCTCCCCATCAAACTCCTCAAGAAACTCCAAATCATTCAGATTTCTGCCGGATAAACACCCGCACCAAATCCTCTGACCACATCACCCCCATCCTCATCCAACTCCACTCCATATTTGCCTCTGCCATGGGGCCAAAATTAAATGAAATAAAATAAACAATATATAGGGGTTGTTTCTTCTCTGAACTTCTTTATATATAAACTTCTATAATATATAATTTACCATATATAATAATAATAATAAATAATATATAATAATAATAATATAATATAATAATAAATAATATAAACTTCTATATATATAAATCCCTCCATATCAAATAAACCATAAACAAATACATAAAGTGTTCACTGCAGCGATATATTTCACACACAGAACTATATGAAAACTCGGCGGCGTTTTCGACCCAGGAGTTCAAAACTTTTAATCTCAATCGGATCCGATCAGATTTTGAAATCCCATGTTTTGTGATCCAGGATCAGACAAATCGGCCAGATTTTCTCCCTGTAGTTCAAAGCAATTCAGGATAGGATCACCCTGATCCAGATTACGACTTTACAAAATGACTAGATCCTGAATATCAGTGCTTTAATCCTACCGAGCGCCATCTAGTGGATATGAAAAATAACACAAGGAAGACAAGACATTGCAGAGACATCTATAATCAGGGCTGCACATAACTGGTGCGCAGGTGCGCATGCGCACCTCCGCCAAAAAAAGAGCACCGGGTCATTTGAAACAAAGCGCATTTGCGTACCAACATTGAGAGAGGGAGAGAGAGAAGGGAGAGAGAGAAAGATATTTGCGAGTTGCATACATTTATGAACCATGATATGAACTCAGGGTCGGCCCGTAGCTCTGGCTAGATGTTCGCCTAGGGCGCCAGATCTGGGGAGGCGCTGCGCTGGCAGTTCTGGGAGGGAAAAAAAACATTTTGACCGTTGGGGCTCATCCTAATTTTCGGCCTTGATGTAACAATATTCATAATTAAGTAAATGTAACACCCTTTTCACCCCGGTTACACGTTTCATTTGCCCTGTACGATGGGCGCTGTAAGTGATGAAAATGGGGGATGTTGGCTTATCTGGCGCCCGCAGCTCACAGCCAAAGCGAGGGAGAGAGAGAGGGTGCACCGGTACCAGCGCTGTTGTTATTAGAATCTGGTGCCGTGCTAGCTGCTCTAACGGATATAAGAAGAAGATGTTTCTACAATAAGGTGGAGGGAGAGTCCTCTCCAGTCAGACTGATAACTACAGCTCAGTGAGGTAAAGTCTAAGTTCAAACGGTTTGGTCGCAATTTATGTAAACACATATTTCCAAGGCACTCCTTTATAATTATTGGGATAAACAGGTTTTAAATCATTCCAATGTATACTATAGGACAGTAACCAAAAATATCCTTTAAAACTGGAGAGATAAAAAAAAAAGCATAAATAAATGTTAAGGTAAAATAAGATATGAATGAACAACAAAAATAAAATAAGTTACATTCATTTGTTATTGGCTATGGTAGGTTATTGGTTATGTCCACATACTTATTTGATTACATTCACTTGTCTAAGATGACAACAGAGACTTTCGACCCAAACCCAGCTGTTGACTTGTGGATGCAAGCAGCTAATCACAGACTCAACCAGAGAGAAAGAAGTAGGCCTACATCATCAGCTACCATGTCTGACAGAGAGGAAGACAGTGAGGAGAACAGTCAGGAGGGAGTGATGACAGCTTGTATGATTACTGGTCGTGCTAATGTTGTCTTGTGTTCACCTCTGCATGTGTGTTCTGTGTTCACCTCTGCATGTGTGTTCAGTGCCGTGTGTCTGGCAAATAAAGTCAAGACCCCTCAAAAGTTACAGTTTATTTCATTTTAAGGATGAGCACCAAGCAACATCTCCAGGTGCTCCTTTGAGAACCAGGGCAAAAAAGTTATGTGCACCCCTGTCTATAATGTCTAATTATATGTTTCAATTTGAAAGGTGATGACAGATGATGGACTTTTTATTTGTTGAAGATATTTTTTCTTTAATCTAAATTGCATTTGTGATTGACAATCTTTGTTGTGATACTTTTATGAGCATAAAAATGTATGTCATCAATATTTGGTTGAAAACAAAAAAGGCCACCACAAACGTGACCAAAAATGGAAAAACAAAATGTATTTGCCATGAAGGCTAACAATTGTGTATTATTTCAGTTAACAAACTTTGCCATTTTATTTAAATTGGAACATATTTTAAAATAAATTGTCCAGTACGTTTTTCTCTGGTAATCCACCCCTCTGGTGGGATCAGGATAATCCAGTTTTTTGGGATCAAACTGATCCCAATCCTGTGTTGTCGGTTTGAACTACCCGTTTTGAAGATTTGATCCACATTAAAGTTTGGATTTGATTTCCTGATCTGATCGGATATCAAAGTGATCCTAATCCTGTTTTTGAACTACCAAAAATACAAATCTGATTTGATCAGATAGGGATTAAAAGTTTTGAACTCCTGGGCCCTGAAGACCAAAGGAAGACAGGCTTCTCCTGTTTTTTCAGCCTTTGTTATCATTTTGATAATTACAAATATATATTCTTGTCCGTGGTTGTTTTGGCGTTCAGGGCATACGAGAGGTGTAACATTATTTTAATACCAAAACTATATTGAAATAGAGTCTAGCTTGAAATACTGACTAACATTACTGGGTTATTTGGTGATAACAACCAAAGTAAAGTAACTTCAGACGCAGACGTCACGTAGCTTCTCAGGCGAGAGGGGTGGCGACGAGAGTGTCACGTTACTTCTCTCGCGGCATAGTTCACGGCATGGTAGGCGACGATTGACACGATTGATTATCAAGTCATTGAGGTGATTGATTATATACTGCTGGGTAGCTTATGAAATTCACCATGGGATCAATACAGTTGTTATCTTAACCTATAATAATACATGACAAAATATTTCTTGATTATATTTTGTATTGTTCTGAATCTTCAAAGTTACTAAAGTTATCAAATAAATGTAGCGCAGTATAAAGTACACTATTTGCCTGAATGGGAGTGGAGCAGTACAGCACTTAAGTAAATGTACTTTGTTACTGTCTACCGCTGTTCATTGTTCAAGATTGAAATGTCAATGTGCAAGACGGTTTCTGCCCCTCTGTTCACATGTAGCCTTTCATACGTGACGGTTTCTGCCCCTCTGTTCACATGTAGCCTTTCATACATGACGGTTTCTGCCCCTCTGTTCACATGTAGCCTTTCATACGTGACGGTTTCTGCCCCTCTGTTCACATGTAGCCTTTCATACGTGACGGTTTCTGCCCCTCTGTTCACATGTAGCCTTTCATACATGACGGTTTCTGCCCCTCTGTTCACATGTAGCCTTTCATACATGACGGTTTTCTGCCCCTCTGTTCACATGTAGCCTTTCATACGTGACGGTTTCTGCCCCTCTGTTCACATGTAGCCTTTCATACGTGATGGTTTCTGCCCCTCTGTTCACATGTAGCCTTTCATACGTGACGGTTTCTGCCCCTCTGTTCACATGTAGCCTTTCATACGTGACGGTTTCTGCCCCTCTGTTCACATGTAGCCTTTCATACGTGATGGTTTCTGCCCCTCTGTTCACATGTAGCCTTTCATACATGATGGTTTCTGCCCCTCTGTTCACATGTAGCCTTTCATACGTGACGGTTTCTGCCCCTCTGTTCACATGTAGCCTTTCATACGTGACGGTTTCTGCCCCTCTGTTCACATGTAGCCTTTCATACGTGACGGTTTCTGCCCCTGTTCACATGTAGCCTTTCATACGTGATGGTTTCTTCATTCTCCCATTATCTTCCACAATCTGTGTAGAAGTATGTCTTTAGCATCTGAATAGAGCCATCACAGTTTGTCTACAATGTGCCTCTCACACTTGACCACACCCCGAACAAATGGCACACACATTTCAGGGTATTGTTTTGTTATGAATGCTACGTAAATAGTTTTAAGAATCCATGGTATTAAATCAAACTAATTGTGAATTTATTTAAAAGGTGGCTGCAGAACCACCTGATGGCACCAGCAGTGAAACCTGGACCAGCAGCCCTGAGGAGCCCTTCCTCTTCGATGCTGAGTCAAGGCCCTGCACTCCCCTGGCAGAATCCACCATCTGTGGAACAGAGTCCACACCGGCACCGCTCGGAGAGGGGCCAAGCACACTCAGTCACTTAAGCACTCCAAGGCCTCGAGTGAAGCGCAGCAGGAAGATGCTGGATGAGTCCGCCAGTGAGGCATCAGAAACGTTGATGCACACGATTGACAGGACCCTGGAACATTTAACTTCGAAGGTTGAACATAATGACGACATCGCGGCCTACTCAAAAACCTTTGAACACAGACTGCGGGAGTTGCCACATAATTTGCTGCCACACTTCCTGCATGAGGTGGACAATAGCTTCTTCAAGTATCCTCCACAACCTGCCTAGAAGTATTTTAATGTTGTAGCTGTTCAAGATGGTCATTTTAAAATGTTTTAGTAGTTAAACCAATAATAATGCTAGGACTGCAACTGACGGATACGTAGGCACATTTTTATTTTTTCTTAACGCTGTGTGATTAAAAGAATAAACACAAATAGCAGGATAGGCACACATATTTGCTATATCTTATCCCACTGAAAAGGCACTGCACCGATACTGTTACAATATTGGCATAGTTCATCCCTGTGCTGCTTGGCTCGAGCTGTAGCATTGGTGGTGGGTGGCAGGGTGGCTTGCTGTAGGTCAGGGTCTTGTCTCCATCTTCCTGGGACAGTGCCATGATCGGGTCCTTCCTGGTCAAAAATTCCCGCCATGTATACGCTACAGTTCTCTGTGAGCAGGAAGTTGTGCAGAGCACAGCAAGCCAAAACAATGCCCTCCACTTTGGCAGTGTCTTGAATGTTTATGGAAGTTAGAAAGACCCGAAAACGGTTGGCCAGGATGCCAAAGGCATTTTCTACCACCCTCCGAGCCCGCGACAGCCTGTAATTAAAGATGCGTTGCTCTACAGCTAGCCTCTGGTTCGGATAGGGCGTCATGAGGTACTCCTTCAGGGGAAATGCTTCATCTGCCACAATGGAGTAACAAACCGCCTGGTCAGAAGCAGGAGGGGGTGCAGGTGCAGGGATGTTGGATGTCCTATTCTCCAGGGCATCCTGCAGTGAGCATCCACCAAACACACCACCATCAGAAATCCTCCCGTTGCAACCTACATCTACATTCAAGAACTTGTAGTTGCTGTCGACCAGTGCCATTAGCACCATGGAAAATGGGGGGCGGGTGTTGATGTGTTTCCCATCCAGGGCACCTAGGCAGTTTGGGAAGTCCCACTGAGCCTGGAATCCATCAGCTACTTGCTGCCACTCTTCCACTGTGTCTGGGCACTGAAAAACAAAACATGTATTTTTTTAAGACCCATGTTTCGTATGGCAGAGCAAACATTTGCTGTTCAAATGCCTACAGACCTCACTGTATTACATAGGGATTGGACAGTAAAACCAGTCAGTATCCACACATACCTTCAGGTATTTCTCTTTTAAAACCTCGTAGATGGCTGTACAGGTCTCAGGAACGAACTGCCGTATCGTTGACACCCCACTCGGAATTGGTCGGAAAGGCTCCTGAAGCTTTCCCCTGCAAATATTAACAAAGAGTTTATACACAGAGTTATCTACACAAGCAGCTGAACAAAACACTCATTAGCTACACAACTACAAGTTATAGTTTACAAGATAGTTAGATTACTTTAGTTACTATGAAGATTTAGATTCATGATACAAAATATAATAATAAAATATTTTATTACAGGTTAAGATACAACTTTATTGATCCCTTGGTAAATTCTCAAGCTACCAAGCAGCACTTTTGGTACTTTAAGTACATTTGGTTTTGTACTTACACTAGTAAATCTTTTAATGCATGACTTTGACTTCTAACAGAGTATTTCTACACTGCGGTATTACCAGTTTTACTGAAGTAAAATGTATAAGTACTTCGTATACCACTGCTAAAGCATAATATACAATAATATACAAAGTGCTGCCATTTTAAATATAGCTTTAGCTTGCATACCTGTTGCCAAAAATCGCAGCGTAACCATCAGACGTTCCCCCACGGAGATACAGTCCCGGTAGTTGGTGTTTTCCCTCTGGATGAGTGGAGTGATGAGTTCCTTCAACATGTGGAACTGAACAGGAAAAAGCCGAGCAAAATCTTTGAAATCTGGGATTTCATTTAACTCCAGCTCTCCACACAGGTTCGGGAAAGCCCCGTGAGCTTCTCGCTGTCGTATCCATGATCTCACCCATTTAGTGCGGTTTCTCCTAATTGTTCGCTTCCGCCTCTTGCTATCTGCTTCCACAAGCAACAGGCCCAGGGCTGATACCGCCAGTGCCACACTGCACATGTTTTCGATTAAAAGGCGTTGTGTGAAGCAGTCTGAGATGGAAGAGAGTGAAAGTTGAACGCACAGACTATTTGTTGTTTGTATATATCACGCAGTCTGTCTTCCGGTTACCTCTTTTGAATGACGAATACACACTACCGCCGCCTGCTGGTAAGGAGAGTTATTGCCACTCACGCATACGCAGTGCCAGAGCCGTGCGTACGTGCTACTTGGCCGTCGGCTGAAGTCTTTGCAGTGTGTTCCAGTCATGGTTCCAGTGCGACTGTTGGCCAAGACGCAGGAGACGCAGGAGACCTGAGGCGACACACAACAGTCGGGTCCGTCGCGACGTGTTCTTTGGTGTCAGCTTGGTGTGTCGGTGTGTCCACACCATAGACTGTATAAATGGACGTAGTGTCCGTGACGTCACCCATAGGATTCTGCAGAGTTGCCGTGAAGCCCTTAGTAGGCGGAGTCGGCCACTAACGGTTCGACTGTGACGTCAGAGTCTAATCCCGCCTGCTCCCAATAAGGGCAAAGAGGCGGAGCCTAGGCGGGACCTGCTGCCTCCGAACTGGAAGTAAACAGAGCTAGCTCAGGCTAAGAACGAAGCTAAGCTAACATGAAATACATGCATACCAAGTTACTGCTAACAGTGTAGTTCCCCTATATAAATGTTACATTCATAATCAAATGAGACAATCTGCAAGAGAATTAGCTATATTTTGTTATTCTTAATGCTTGTCATTCACACGTTGAGAAAAGACGGACTCCACCGCCCGGAGCTAACGGAGCCGCAGTGGGCTAGCTCCGGGACGCCGGCTGGAGCTAGCCCCCTGCGGCTCCGTTAGCTCCGGCGGCCACCACTGGGATAATTGGGTCCCCTATTAACATTTGCTCCCGTTTAGCATTATGGGCGTCATAGCCATAGGCTATAAAAGTCTTACCCAAGGCTGAATCATAAACTAAAATGTATATGTATGTATAAAGGGTTACGTCCTTAGCTGGCTAATAAGTAGCAAGCTAAGCTACCAAGCACCTGCGAACGGGGTTAACATGTATAATATGATAATTTTAGACTTCTTGGAAGTTCTGTTAGTACATTCAAGCGCACAGCACAACATTTTAATTGTCTGGTATTTGTAACAATATTCCCTAAAAGGCACAATCACCACGAACACGGCTAAAGGGTCAAGTACAGTAACTACAACTAACTAACGTTGTAGCCTCTATGGTTGTAGCCTAGCCGACAAGTTGCTGTTAGCTGACAGTACATGTCCATCAAAGTGACCACGCCCTAATTTATGCAAAAGCTTTAAGGCTTAATATTAATTAAACAGATGAGTTGAGAAAAAATTCACCCCCCACACAGTAGTCATGAAGGGGGAATCTAACTATACAGAGAATATGGTTTTTTGAACCACGATGTAAACATGTTTATTTCTGCTGTAAAGTTGGGTATTTTAACATGGGGGTTTATGGAAATTGCTCCCTTCTGCAGCCTGCTCCTACTGGCCACTAGATGAACTGCAGTGTGTGGCACTTCCGTATTGGCGTCCCGGCTCTTCCCCAGAGTTTGCCGCTTGGTCCGGACCTTAAAATGAAGGTTTGAGGAAGTTTTTCTGGAAATCCCCAAGAGGTCCAGCACTGTGTGTGACGTTTATAAGACGAACTTAGCTCAGAATACAAAACAATGTGTTCAGGTCTCATCTTGTAAGAGTTGTTTGGGTTAGGCCTATATAATGAATAATGCATGTTTCCATTAGGTTAAATCCCAGTGGATTAAGGTATACCCCGGAAATTGCCCTGATCAAAACCCTTTTAGATTGTTTTTACACCTTTTTAACAAAATCAAAACTCTCTTCATCTGTATTTAAAGGTCCCATGTCATGCTTTTCTGGTTATCACCCGTCCCCTTGTGAAGGTTGTTCTGCATGTAAACGGTCTGCAGTCACAAACCCTCAAAGTACACCCTGTAGCGAGTAAAACTCTAACACAGAAAAGACCTGTCTATGCTGCCCCAGAACGCCTCGTTGGAGATTTCTCTTTTTCAATGTTTTTCTTCCTGGTCGCAGTGGCGGTTCTAGACCAATTTGAGTGGGGGGGGGCCAGGCTGGGGCCAGTTATTTTCTGAGGGGGGCACAATAAATGCAGGACGAAAAAGACAAAGACAGTATGAAGTAATTGCACATAAGAAAACAATGCAATACATGTATTGGTATTTGTTTCAGTACACATATGTATTTCAGATACTTATAGTTAGTTTGTACGCTCTAATGCAGGGGTCTCCAACCTTTTTTAGGATGAGAGCTACTTTCAGAATATAAAACAAGTCGTGAGCTACTTTTACTCCTCTTTTATTTATTTTTTTGCAGTGTATATATTTAGCACATTTTAACATTATACTTTGTGTGCTGTTTGGGTCTGTGGGACCCGTTTTCAGTTTTTACTAAAAGAAAATGTATGCAATTTAATTATTTTAACCTGCTTTATTTGGGGGTGGACCTCACATCCTCAAGGGGGGGTCCGGGGCATGCTTCCCGGGACGATATTTTCTTAAATGTTGAAGTGAAATGCATCAATCTGGTGCACTTTGAGAGCAACATGAATGTATGGAGGATACAGCTCTCAACACTCAGATGAAAGGGAGCTGTATACTTTTCAATAATCCAAACATTTTTAGAATATGATCACAACCAATAACAAATCATTTAAACTTGTTTATTCTTATCTTATGTTACCTAGTTAGCATTATTTCTTTCTATTTATGCAATTTTACTAATCACTCCCCTTTTAAACTGTTGCAAGAACGTGATTGGTCGATATTCATTGTGGGGGGAGGAGGGGTGTTAGATATAGAGTTGTAGTAAGTAGATAGAGTTCGCTATGATTGAGGTTTCGTTTATGCATAGGGTAGATTATTTTAATTACATTTCCTTTTTTTTGTGTGTATTTTTTACATTTGCTTGGCGAGCTACTTATTGAGGGCTTGCGATCGACGTGTTGGAGACCCCTGCTCTAATGGTTCCGACTAGAATGACAAATAGCGTTAGTTACACCTATTCCGTCAGCCAATAAATGGTTTAATCATAAACCTTTTATTTTTATTTTTTTTCAGGGGCGGCCACAGGGGGGTCCAAAGTCAGTGCCCCCCCCTGGTCGTAGTGACGTAAAGGTCACAGTGACGTAACGGCTCCACGGATTGGTCCATACACTCACTCAGCCTTATCTTTTCTCAGCCGAAAGTAGAAATGGCCAGGACATGGGACCTTTAATGTTTTACAAGTGTTGTTTTTATGAATTTTTACTTTGTGAAGTGTCTTTGAGTTTCAAGAAAAGCGCTCAATAAATAAAATGCATTAATATTATCAGATGTTCTGCTGGGTTGTTTAAGTTGTTTTGCATTTTAGTAAACACATTTGAAAAAAAGCTAAGCAACTATATTCCCTTGACTTTAGACTACATGTTATCAATTTCTCTTAAATCATAGGGATGAGAACACTCCTCAGATTCAGAAAATGCACCAACTGATTTTTTTTGAGATTTTGAAAAAGTGATAATTTTGTGATTTTGAGAAAAGGTGATAATTTTCAGATTTTCAGAAAAAAACCGACATTTTGAGAAAAAGTGAGAAAGTGAGAATTTTGAGGAAAAAAGCCCACATTATGAGATAAAAACGTACACAAAACAAGTGATAATATATAATATACAACAGAAGTGATCGTAGTGTTTAGGATTCAAGAGTCTTAATAAAAAGCAAAGGAAGACATTTTTTTTTCTTTTATTGGCAACAATCTTTATTATCTCTTCCAGTTTTTGGATGTGAAAAGAGGAAATCATTTTACTTTAATTAAATATCTTTTTAATAAAGTAAAGCAAAAAAGTATTTACAAATGTTCAATTAAATTGTAATCAATGACTTGGGGTTGGATAATTATACAAGCACCTTCTGCCGGGCCGAGGAGAGAAAAATATAAATACAGGAGATAAAGACTTGTTTCGGGGGAATCACATGGCGATACATTAGCATTTTTTCTTTGAAAAAACAGAAGCCATTTATATATTTACAGAACTCTCCTGAAATGCGTTTCCACTGGAGGAAGCAGAAAGGCTTTAGGATCCGAACTGTTGAGCTTTTTTTTTTGTGTTTTATTCAAGTGGATTTTTTGTCCGTGTACTTTTTATCTCATATTTTAAAGATCCGACGACAGGCTTTGCAGGAGCGTGTTTTCTTTCTCTCAGTCCACAGTTTGTGTTTTGAAGCGCAGGAGTATAACAGACACATGGTTTTGGGGTTTTTTGGGCGTCAGGGAAGCATCGTCGCCCCCCAGCAGCAAAAAATGGTCAAAGTTCATCGCCTCCCACTCGTAAAGTCTGCGTGAAATCTGTCGTCACGTCCACAAACCGTCCGTCTGAAACGTCCCTTCGACAGCGCTCGCCACTCTTCTTTGTAGTTTTTTAATTTTATTACAAAACACTCACTCCAACCATCCAACACAAGATGAAAGGGAAAGTTAACCGTCTACACTAGCGCTTGGTCGTGTAGATCCAACACCGATCGATGTGATGCTGCCGCTCACACGATGAAGTCATCAAAAATATAAATGTGAACAGCCTTTTAAAGTTTTTTTTTATTTTATTTTTTTATATATCTGTCATTAAGCAAAGTGTCTTGAATAGTGTTTGACCGTGGCGAGGAAAAAAAAGACGTTTGAAAAAAACAGGTTAACTTCAAAGAAATACTGAAGGAAACGGCTCTTCTCTCGCGGCTCTTATCTCGCTCTTCTACTCGCTCTATTTTATTCTGTATTTATTTCCAAAAAAGACATTCAGTTGCGCAAAAAAGGGAACAAAAAAAATAAAGGAAACAAAAAAAAATAACTGATCGAGTGTTCGATCCGTAATACAATCTCTCCCAGTTGAAGAATTTTTTTTTTTTTCTTGCTTTTTTTTGTGTTTCTGTTTATGCAGAAGGATTTTGCCGATTCAGGGTTTTTCTTCTGAATCCTCCGAGCGTCTTCCTCCTCTAGCTGTTGTCGGACTCGTCTTCATCCTCGGCCTCTCGGAGCCACGTGAAGAAGGCGGTGACGGACTTTAGAGCCACGCCTTTCCCCTGCTGCTCCGCCGGGTCTTTGCTCGACTCCCACTTGTAGAAAGCTTCTTCTTTGATCACGTCCTCGTCGTAAAGGCTGTCGAAGAACATCCGCAGCAGGTCTGAAGGAGAGGGGAAACACGAGAGACGTTAATACATTACTATAATAATAACAATAATACATGGGACTTTTATAGCGCTTTTCATGAAACTCAAAGACGCTTTGACAGAGAATTAAGAGGACCAAAAAAAAACAGAACATAAAATAGGGGGGGAGGGGGGTGGTCAGTGGTTGAATGCAGTGTTGAACAGGTGGGTTTTGAGTGATGTTTTGAATGCTGTGAGGGAGGAAGAATCTCTGATGGATTGGGGTAGTGAGTTCCAGAGGGTGGGTGCAGCAACAGAGAAGGCTCTGTCGCCCCAGGACTTGAGGTTGGTCCGGGTGGGGAGGGACAGGAGGTTGGCAGTAGCAGAGCGGAGGGAGCGAGTGGGAGTGTGTCTGTGGAGGAGGTCAGTCAGGTAGGATGGGGCCAGGTTATGGAGGGCATTGTATGTCATCAGGAGGATCTTGTACTGAATTCTCTGGGGGATGGGGAGCCAGTGGAGCTTGATGAGGATGGGTGTAATGTGTTCACGGATTCGGGTGTGGGTGAGTAGACGGGCGGCGGAGTTCTGGATATTTTGAAGTTTTTTGAGGATTTTTGCAGGTGAACCGTAGAGGAGGCTGTTGCAATAGTCCAGACGGGAGGTGATGAAGGCGTGGATGAGGGTTTCGGCAGCAGTGGGAGAGAGGGATGGACGTAGACAGGGCGATGTTTTTGAGGTGGAAGAAGGCTGTCTTTGTGATCCGTTTGATGTATTTGTTGTAGGAGAGGGTTTGGTCAAATATGATGCCTAGGTTCCGGATGTGAGGGGAACTGGGAAGCCGTCTATGTTGAGGGTGAAGTTATGGATAGGTGTGGTGAGCTTGTTTTGTCCAATAATTATTATTTCAGATTTATTGCAGTTGAGTTTCAGTAAGTTAAGTTGGAGCCAGGATTTTATTTCAGTGATGCAGTTTGTCAGAATGGAGTGGGTAGCAGTGGAAATGGACTTGGTGGAGATGAGAAGCTGGATGTCGTCGGCAAAGCAGTGGAATTGAAGTCCATGACGGCGGATTATGTGACCAAGGGGAAGCAGGTAAAGGATGAATAGGAGGGGGCCGAGAACTGAACCTTGAGGGACACCTTGGGGGAGAGGAGTGGTGGGGGATTTGCAGTTATTGATGTAGATTAACTGGTTTCTGTCCGAGAGGTATGAAGTGAACCAAGAGAGGGCAGTGCCGGAGATGTTGAAGGTGGTTTCAAGACGGGTGAGGAGGATGGAGTGATTGATGTCAATCCTCATTGACCATTTAAACTATATTACATTACATTACATGTTAGACGCTTTTATCCAAAGCGACTTATGGCGCATTTCCACTGCAACGGGGTAGCCCCGTTTAAGCGTCCCTAAGCGTCCTCGCTCAGGCCGTGGCGCATTTCCATTACAGTTTAGGACCTGGGGTAGCAACGCAGTGTAGGCGGGGCGATCGGCTTTGTTTTTGTTCACATTTCTTGTTTGATCATCCCCAATGAGATGTAGGAACGTCGTCACCCCCTCGGTCGACCACGGTGTGCTTTTCTTATTAGACGTAGCCATTTTTGTAGCTCATCCGTTTACAAAATGCTGTTTATAAAAATGCTGCAAGCTTGCTTCTAAATATATATGCGACGCTAGGGATGAACTCGCGCGCGATCTTGTGACGATTCTCTCTGGCCAATCAGCAGTCGAGAGTGTTGACGTCACTAGTTCAGCCCTGGCCCTGGTCTGAGGGAACCACGATTTTATGGGGCCGGAAAAAGAGGGAAAAAGTACCCGCTGGCCGGTACTAGGCTATATGGAAACGCCACCAAAAACTGGCCTGGCCGCTTGAGGACGGTTAAGGACGCTTAAACGGGGCTACCCGCTGCAGTGGAAATGCGCCATAACATACTCAATACTGTGGACAATCCCCACAGGAGCACTTTGGGGTGAAGTGTCTCAGGGACACAACGACATGCTGACTGCAGTGGGGTTTGAACCTGATCACAACACCAACGCACTATTCCACTGCGCCACAGCCTCCCATATTAAACCAATTATAAAGCCTAACACATACTACAACACTCAGAACAAAAAATGGAGAAGCAGCGTTCAGTTATTATGCTCCAAATATCTGGAACAAACTCCCTGCAGGTCTGCTGTAACTTTTAAAAGGAATAATTTACCTACATTTGATTGATTTCTCAAACTTATGACTGAACTTATGAGGCCATATATAGCGGCCCAGCCCTTCGAATATTTTCTGTACGTGGCCCTCGGTGAAAAAAGTTTGGACACCGCTGCTCTAAATGATGTTAAGAAGTCACTCACTGGCCGGCTGCTCCAGCTCCACCATCAGCGCCTGCAGAGCGTAGAGAGCCTGCAGCTCCTTCTTGTCGTCACTCAGGTATTTCTGCAGGACCTTCGCTCTCTTCTTGATCTTAGCGGCGTCCACCTTGTTCGGGTTCTCATCTGCAGGAAACAAAACGCCATTAACGGGACGGGCATGGAGCAGTTTATGAGGTAATTCTGACTTGATTGAATGCGTAATATCTACAGGGAACATGCGGATAACTCACAGATGATGGCTGACTGACAGATGCATGTCATCAGAGCTCTGACCAGCATGTTGGAGGACATCTGCTGCTCATCCAGGTTAGCCTGCACACAGAGACACATTCATTTACACGCATGCAGAGAACCAAGAGCCCTACAACTGGGTTAGGGATTGAAAAGCATTGAGGATTCAAACTGGATTGTTTTGAGATTTGGAGAAAAAGTGAGCATTTTGTAAAGTGAGAATTTTTTTGAAAAAGTAAAAAAAAAAATGGAAATGAGAATTTTGATTTTTAGAAAAAGTGAGAATTTTGAGATTTTAAGAAAACGTTAACAATTTGAGTAAAAGTGAGAATTTTGATAAAAAGTGAGATTTCAAGAAAGAGAATTTTTAGAAAAACAGTAAAAAATAAATTAAAAAATAGAAAATGTGAATTTAGTGATTTTTAGA